>NC_089531.1:23342288-23644073 GCF_963924715.1 Thunnus thynnus
AGCAGAGCCCCAGTGGAAACAGTAATTAGTGGGGTGAAAAGAGAGGGAGAGGGAGAAAGGAGGAGGAAGAGGAGGAGGAGGAGGAGGAAGAGATTATTGTTTGAACCATCTGATATCTGTTATATAATGACCTGTACAATGGAGACACGCTGAGAGAGAAAGTGAAGAAAAACCAGCAGAGTCAAAGAGTGAGAGGAGCTAGTGAGAGAGCTGCAGAGTTCAGTGTGTGTGTGTGTGTGTGTGTGTGTGTGTGTGTGTGTGTGTGTGTGTGTGTGTGTGTGTGTATGTGTAGATTTCAGTCTGCTGAACCTTTGTTGAAAGCAGTATCAGTTGCAGCACTTCCCTGAAATTTGTATGTGGGCTGCAGAAACATCCATCTTAGCAAGTCGTTTCTTCCGTGGTGGAGTATTCATATTTTTCTTGAATTGAGAGAAAAACCCAGTTTATGAGGTGGATATCTCTACAATGTTATTACAGTTTTCCATTAAACTGGGTAGGCAGATAGGAGTTCTGCAAGGGAACAGTCGATTAGATTTTGATGGGATTTCTGGGATTTCCACCAACAGGCGAGGATAGGAGTTTTCAGCCAAAACTATGAAACAAACTGAGATAGAAATCTGATTCCAAAATTGCCAAATGCAGGGCCAAGAAATCAGTTTACCGTGCTATTTAAGTGGCTGCAATAAGCTTTTGGGGTGTTTGGGTGTAACAGCAAGTTGGAGAATTGTTTCTTTAACACTCTTTAAGGTAACTTGCATCAATGACTGTCCCTGCAAATGATACATTCAGCAAAATAAATAGATTTGCAAAGGCATCCAGTAGTTTTTTATGCTCCAAGAAACATAAAACTTAGCTTAGGATGGCTATTGTTGTGTGTGCATGGTGTGTGTATCTTCTTTCCAAACACAAACACACACATACGTACAACTTCCCCCTGCTTACTCACTGCAGATAATGCTGCACAATGCAGTGGAAATAGCCAACTCCTATTTCAAGTTCCTTCAGAAAGTCCCCCTCCTCTTGCTCTCTTCATCTCCTCTTCCCCCGCTTTGCCTTCCCCATCAGTCTGCAGGTGGTGAGTGGTCATGTGTTGCTAGCTTGGAGAGGGTTTCTTATTTAGTCTTAAGCCCCAGGCTTTGTTTGGGAACTGACTTGTGTGTGTGTGTGTGTGTGTGTGTGTGTGTGTGTGTATGTGTGTGTGTTGCACACAATGGCGGTGTTTACATTGGATTCGGTGTGCACATGTTCATCCATGCATGCACATTCATTCGCACATGCAGGCTTTGTTTTCTCTTTAGGAGAGAGTGGGGTGTAGGGTTCTTTCTTTTTTCTTTGAGCATACCAAATAGATACAGGTTTTACAAAGTTGCCGCACAGTGTTAAACACAGATCACTCACCTGGGATGTTTAGTCTATTTTGTTAAGTCATTTCTTTTCAAGTTATTTTTGCGAGATGCCTCTACACTCCTCCTTTTTTTTCTTCATCTTTCTTTTCATTTGGTGAATAGTGGTTTCTTTCCTCTTTTTCATTCAGTCTCTTTCCTGTGTTGTGTCCTTCCTTCGTGTGCAGGGTGCTGGTGAAACCTGTGGGTGTCAATCCCTACAGAGAGAGCATTGAAACAACTCCATGGCCTTAGCGGGATGCCCTGACTACTTCCTACGTCACTCAAACTACCAGGTATGTTGTATGTACGATACAGATATGGATATGTTGACTTAAAAAGTTGCAAACAAACTCTTGAGAGTTTGTTTGCAACTTTTGATCCAGTCATCCTTCTCCTACACACCTGTCTCATGAAATAGATGTGTGAAATGTTTGTGTGTTCTGGACAGTTTGACTTGTCATCACAGCAAGTGTAATTTATAACTTTAATGATGGCTCCACATAATTTTGCTGCCAGTGAGCCAGCTGCTCCTAAATGGATCATAGTGATCATTTATGTTATTAGTCTCTTTTTGACAAGATGATAAAATGTCAATCTGAAAAGTATGCCTCAATGATAGTGGTTCATGATAGACAAACAATAACCATGGAAAAGTAATAGTATTGTAACCAACTAATGATGCAAAGTCATGGAAATTTTAATTGCTGTTGATATTAGAAGAATTAGTGGTATGTTTCCAAACTTAATTAACATAAAGGGCTAATTTAAGCTTAAGGCTTTAGGATTTCAGGTTAATGGACAATACTAACTATTTCAGTTTGTTTACTTGTTATTTTGCCCAGTGTGTGAGAAGAAAATGGGCCCAATTCATCCATGTTTTTGGTATAGTTTTGTGTGCATGCTAATGCTAAAGCTGTGTTAAGTAATGAGAGGTGATTAGCATTACCAAAATTGGTAGCTCGAGTTACCATATGTTGGTATTTAAATTCTACAACAGTCATATTGCAGATGAACTAAGTGTTTTCACTGCAGGAATTTGGACTTGTCATAGTAGGAAAAGCAAAGGGTGGTGCTAATAACATCAGTTGTGACTCCGCTCTATCCAAGTGTCCCAAAGTCATTGAGTCAAATTGATAGTTGAGGACTTAGTGTTCTACCAGTTTTCTCATTTCCTATCAGGAAGTTAACAAAGTTAGCTTGAGAGTTTGTGCTAAAGTGGTGTCAGCTAACTGCTGGTGTTCCTGCTACATTGTTGCTACATAGCCTCTGTTAAAGCGATGTCGCCATTTTCCCACATCTCCCCACATCTCAGCAATAAAGTTGGTGAGTAAAATGTTACCATAATAGATAGGAATAGTGGCCAAAACTTGCATGCATTGCTGCATTGTTTGTTTGCACTGATTGTTTTTTTGTTACTTGCAACAGAGCAAGCTGTAAACATAATACCAAACTTTTACCAGCTTAAAAAGTTGTATGACAAATGTGTTAGCAAACAGTTGCCTCTTCACAGATCCATAAGACACAGAACTAACTAGATTAGCATTTAATTGGTCATGTTTCTTGGCCACCTGAGGAGCATAAGTTCAATATTAACTCTCCTTTTAGCTCTGTTTTGGTCTTCACTGCTGCTGGAGGGAAGGTTGATGAAAGCGAGTGAACCAAACAGTTATGCTGGCCGCAAAACCAAAACAATGAGCTGAAAGAACCTATAATGTTCTGTAGCACTGAGGGATATTGCACTGAGTCTGGTGACAACTTTTTAAAAAAAATGATGATTGCAGCTTTAGGTTTGGAATTACTGCAGGTTTAAGTTAGTAAAAGGGTTAATCTTTGGGTTGTGGGTTTGGGAAAGACTGTAGTTAGAGGACAGTCCAGTGTTGGTTATAGAAACCTGTGTGTGTGTGTATCAACATGTGTACAGTGTCTCTGTGAGTCCACTTGCTTCACAGTGAATTAATCCCGGCCTAGTTAGGTGAAATATGGCGTCTCTGCAACACAACAGACCCACTTCCACTGTCCAACTCCTGCAGAATGAGCCCTTTGTCTCTCAGCTCGGATTTTCTCCTCTCCAACCCACCAGTAACCTAAAGAATTTGGCTAAAGAGCATGATGGAGGTCTATAAATAGAGCGCTAAACAAATAACAATAACAAACTGTGAGCTTTGTTGTGTGACGCGCCTGAAAGCATGGGACTGATGGTATGACGTCTCACTGGGGACGATGGAGTTGACGTGGTCTCTGCTGCCTTATTCCTCTTAGTGGAGGTACAAAAATGCAGCTCCCTGCTAACCCAAACCGTGGGACTGCTGAGCCCCTGTTGAGCTGACATTAAGTTGGATTGGTTCACGTTAGCTTCCAGGAAAGGGTTTTGCACCAGTAAGACTGCAGTGAATAGTGAATTGAATCCCCATAGAAAACAACATTCCTCCACCCTGCATCTATTGGAGAAAAAACAGAGTTTAGATAGAAGGAGAGAAGTGGGTTACAACATTGCTGCAACACACACACATACACCCCATGGAGTCTCTCTGTAGGTTTAGTGTGTATAGATAAGGAGCAAATGAGCCCTCTTTTCTGCATACTTACATAACGCTATACATAACGCTGGGCATGTTTGGGAATCTGGGCAGCGTTCCAGGCCTGTCTCCGAATAGGATAAGTGTGTGTATGTGTGTGTGTGTGTGTGTGTGTGTGTGTGTGTGTGTGTGTGTGTGTGTGTGTGCGCGCGCGTGTGTGTACGCGCGCGTCTGTATATCTTAGTGAGAACTTTGGCTCTGTTCCAGAGATGTCTCAGAGGAAACAGCGAGCAACTCTCGCTTTCTTTCTGTCTTTTCCCTCCCATCTCCCCCAGTGTATGTGAGTGTGTGTTTTTAAATGTGTATACACATGCACTGCACAGCGCTAACAAACCACAGTCCGCAGACTCGAAGCTCAGCTGAGTTACGACTTTAACCGGTCAGAAGAGTGGAAAGAATGAAGCGGAACAGATCTTCGCCCTCAAAAGTCAGTATTAGTGCCAGCAGCAGCAGTCCTGAACATTACTGTTCTGTCTGAGAACATGGACTATAGTTCACTCTTTCTTTATGATCTGAAGAGGTCAGAGGTCAGCGGCTGTTAGCAGCTGTCGCCTAAGCAATGGGCACGCTCGGTCTCGTGCTTTCGAGGAAGCGTAGCCTTTGATGCTCTTAGAGAAAGTATGTTGAAATGCCTAGATGTTAATTTTGTGGGCTACAGAGTGAAAGGGGAGAGGTTTGCTCATAATGAAAGAGATGTCAGGAGTAGTCATGTCTGTCTGTAGAAAAGAGTAACCCCAATATGTCAAGCTGATCGAAAGTCCCAGGCCTTCCAGGCATAAGATTTTCTCTACATGTTCTGCTGACTCCAAGAACCATGACATCGGTCCAATCAAATGTAACTTCAAGACTCCAAAATCCAGGACAAGAAATAACTCACACAAATCCAAGAAAACTGGATGACTCTTCACACTTTTTATAGGAGAAGATACATTCTGCAGATCTCCAAAGGAAAAAGACGAGCAGGAAGAGATAACATCGTTCAAAGCCAACACCCTCGAGCAAGATCTCTTCGCACTCCCTCCGTCAACCACTTAACACTGATCTGCTGAGGTTTTGAAGAGATGTCATTGCTTTATCACAGACTGTAGTTAATCCACCAGAATATTCCGACTGAAATATATGGTTAATAAACCCAAAGAACAGTAATTACTGAGTGGAACCAAATTGCAGACTGATTGAACTAGCAGAGAAAACCAGCAGAGGAGGGGCTGCTATTGTGGTTATGGACAAATACATGTGTACAGTATGACTGACAAGCTCAGAGACAATTACATGAGTTTAACTTTTATGAAGAAGATAATTCATACCCTACTAAGTCTTTCCAGTCAAATTTGATGATGGTTTTTCAAAATCGTGATCCATAGTAATGTCTTAAGTTCTAACATTGTAAAGAGAATCAAAAGCCATTAAGGGTATTTCTGTACATTTTGCCCAAGACACAAAAGTCACCTCGTCTCCTAGTCAAGTCCTAATCAAGACTAGTAGTCTGATGGTCTCACATAGAAACTTAAATTCTGTTAACCTTCATATAAAGCAGTTTTTTCCCTTAACCAACTTCTTATGTCAAAAACAATACTTAGACTGAAATATATATTATATTCATTACATTCAGTATAACTATTAGATGGATTGGCATGAAATGTACAGACATTCATGTTTTCCAGACCATGACGCCTACTGACTTTTGGGATCCCCTGACTTTTCCTGTAGCGCCACCATGAGGTTGACATTTGTGTTTTTTAGTGAAATGTCTCAACAACAATCGGATGGATTGCCATGGCACTTACCACCTCAGGATGAATTATTCTAACTAAAATGTACAATTGTTTCCATTACTTGGTTTATGGCTTACCTGCAAAATGAATGACATTCTTATCAGCTTTAGTTGTACTTTGTGTATATATTGCTAAAGCATGGTTACACACTAAACTAAGATGGTGAACATGGTAAACATTATACCGTGTCAACATCAGCATGTTAGCATGTTGTCATTGTGAGCATATGCACTGCCATGGGGACAAAAACGGTTTGTAGTTTTGAACATATTTTTCTTGGGAACAACCTTATCTTTACCACATCAATGGAAAAACTACATTTTTATCATGCCACCATCACTCCACACCTGCACAGAGTTATATTCCTCCCGTGGCATAGAGACATTACTATGTTCAACACATTCCTTCATTTATTGGCTACTTTGTGGACACCGACATTTAGAATGACCTGCAGCAGTTTACAGAATGAATTACATGGATATCAGCGTGTTTAAAAATGTTTTCAGTTTCATTTCTGACCAGTGACTTCTGACACTCCTACGTGCAAACGATCTCCACTCCCCTATTAAAAATGTTCCATGACCTTAATGAACTTAATGAAAAAAACAGCAAGTTGAAGATGTCGAAGAAATTCACTGAAAGATGATGTAAACAAGGTTGTGTGAATAATACTGTTATGAAACTTAAAACAGAAGATTGGAGGACTGACTCACAAGCCATAAAACTAGAAGAAGAAAGCTTCCCCTCATGTACAACTTATACCCATAAGACTAGTAATATCAAGAATGTTGTTTATAACTACTGGGACATTGTGCAAAACAATCCGCATCTGGAGAATGCTTTTAGAGAAAAACCAACGTTTACTTTAAGTTACTTTTAAGAAAGGGAGACTTTGGTTCCCCTATCACTTCAGCACCTGTTTGACTGTTGAGTTAGCATCAGTACACTGTCTCTACAGACTATAGAGTCAGAGAAAGTGCATTATGTGAAGTTCACGATGAGGTTTTTATGGGCAATGTAGCTGTTAAAGCTGTCTCTTTTACTGCACAAGGGCTGCTGAGGGGAGGGGATTTTCCCTGGGTTTACTTGTAGCTATATATTAACACTGCTGCTACTAATAGCTGTTACTAGAACTAGGACACTGTCCTGCCTCCAACTCCTCTGTGTATACAATTACACTCTTATGCTCAGGAAAAGACAGTCCCAAACCACTGCTGATAGTGCTCAAAGAAGAATAGTAGATGCACAGATTTCTTATGACTGTAATGTTTACCCAAACCTCCTAAAGTCTATGCCCTTAAATGAATTATTTGCACACGGTCATTCGCTCTCTTGCTGAGAATTAGATGAGAACATACTCTGTCTACAGCCAGCAGTCGGTTAGCTTAGCTTAGCACAAAGACTGGAAACATGGGGAAACAGCTAGCCTGGCTCTGTCCAGCAGTTACAAAATCCCCTACCAGCACCTCTAAAACTCGCTATTTAACATGTTATATCTAGTAAGTTATATCCATACAATGAAATAAGTGCAGAACTGGCAATTCACTGTTTTACAGAGACTCAAGGAAGTTAATGCTCCCAGCCAAGAGACAGTCTGGCACACTGAAAACAGTGAACTCTCATTTACACTTCACTTTTTTGTATGGATTAAACAAATGAGATATAATGTGTTAATTAGTGTGCTTTACAGGTGCTAATAGCTGATTTTTAAATTTGATTTTCTTTGTACAGAGCCAGGTTATCTGTTCCCCCTTGTCTGCAGTCTTTGTGCTAAACTAAGCTAAGCTAAGCTAAACTGCTGGCTGTCATGTTTAATGGACAGATATGAGAGCGGTATTGATCTTCTCATCTTACTCTTTGCCATAAAGCGAATAAAAGTGTTTCATAAAATGACACAGAACTATCCTTTAAGAAACTTTGGGATCTTCACTGGAATTTAAAATAATGTGTTTGAACAATGCTTGGCCATGCAACATCAGTTTGTAATGATGGACCTATCAGTGGATCCTGCAGTGGACCCTAGTTTATCATGTCTGTGTGAGCAGGAGTCCACTTCTTTGGAATAATGCTCACTGTTGTGTGCATGTTGGCTTGCATGTCTCTCTCACATGATGACTGAGATATATTGTATATCAGAGGGAGTTTAGTGGACAGGTAGCTGTATCTCCAGCTTTAGCTGAGGCCTGCAGACTGCAGACTTTCTCTGTCAGCCCACAGGCCCTGCAGCCAAGTTGCCTTCCTTGGAAAGCTTTTGGCTGCTGCTTCTCAGAGCTATAAATCTTACTCTGGGCATTTATGGATGTTTTCGAAGCACTGAGGGGAGCTTCAAGTGTGTGTGTATGTGCATACATGCACAACAGGACCTCTGGCCACGAGCAGTTCCTGGAAGCAATGCTTCCGCGTTCTTCTTTTTCCTGGAAAAGGGAAGATTGAAAATTTCTTTGGCCTTTTTCCATCCTTTCTCCTCTGCAGCTTTCTTGCCTTGAGGCTGCTTCAAATTAGACAATGTGTGAGGAACTTAGCCATGTGTGCGTGCGTCTCCAGACGTGTGAGATTGTATAAGTGTGCCTGAGCTGGTATGTTTTTGCTCTAAAAATGATTGATCTGCGTTTTTTTTTCTTTTTGGTTTCTTTTTTTGACACACAAATCAGTACCTGATGCAAGTTTCATGTGAGAACTTGATGCAGAGAGTAAAAGTGTGTGTCTGTGTGTGTGAAAGAGAGACAGAGAACGAAAGGTCAGGGGGTCACAAAGTCACAGTGCTACAGGGTCAAAGTGTCACTGGTCTCTGAACTTGAGGCTTAATGTTCCTCGAGAGCAGAAGCACGAACCCACCCTTTGTCTGACCCTCTGAACCCTGTGAAAATGACACGTTGTGTTTTACTTCACTAAAATATCTGACATCTTAAAGCCACTGCATGGTTTTTTTTACCGCATGGTCTTTTAAAATAAATCTTTTTTTTTCTGCCTTTTTCTTTTTGACAGGAAGGCATGGACCGCACTTCCTCTCGCAGGCCCGAGGAGCTGATTGTTCCAGGCTTTCAGCGCTCGGCCAATCAAAACTTTCCACATCACCATGGTAACTCCTCTAGTCTCTATTCAAAATACAAATTTTATTCAAAATATGAAATATGGCCAATCTATTCTTTATGTTATAGATGATGGATGACACAGTTTTGTTCATATTTCACACACCTTTTCCATTTCTTCCATTGCTTACTTTATGGGATCTGTCTGCTGCCAAAACCTATTTGCTGGCACACTTAATGCTCTTCCTGTCTTCCTAGAAATCCCCCCCTCTCCTTCTCTATCTCTTTCTCCATCTAGGACATTGTCTCCCTTCATCACTGCAGGCTCTGCTTTCTCATTGGAGAGGTTATAGAGTGTTATAAGTGTTTTCCCCACCGTTTTTAGCACAGCTCAGCACTTTTCTACCCCCACCACCCTAACACACACACACACACACATGCGTTAACCTGCTCCCAATATATTCCCAGAGATCCCTTCAGCCGTTGTGGAAAATCTTGGGAATCTTTTTGGAAAGCAGCCAACCTGAGGAGAGGAGAGGTTGTAAATCCTCACTCCCCGACCTCCTTTTTTTTCTCCCTTGGGTTGGTGGTTTACTGGATTGTCTGCTCTGCTGATGTGTGGTGGTCATGCTCGTGTGAGAGTATTGTAAATATGGCTTCATGTGAATGGGGTAACTAGATGGGGTGTTTATATAGGCCTGTAGATCAGCCAGTGCCGGGCAAAGGGGAGTTTATAGTAAGTAGGCCATAGGTCTGTGGGGCAGGGGCGGAGATAGTAGAAGGTATGCAGGTTCATACTCGAAAGCAGGCAGTGACACCGCAGACGATCCCACAGTGATTAGAGGAGGTTTTCTACAGTCACACAGCAGCACTGAGAACAATTTCTAGCATTTGATATCCAGTTACTAGCATTTCTAGGTTGTTTGGTAGTGTATAGTATTTTCTTATTCCCTCAAATACTTAGTGAAGTGTAGATGATGAGACATCAAGTTAAGGTATTTCAGCTGCTGCTACACTCAAGTCAGTCAGTTCCTGTGATGTAAAACCTCAACAACAAACATCAGGTTTTAGTTGTTGCAGTTCATCCACCAGAAAAAAAAAGTAAAGGTTTCTATATAGAGAAAGCAGACATTTAAGTAGTTTTTTTCAGAGCATATTTTAGTGGTCAAGATACTAATTTGTCTACAGACAGTAGCCTCAATATACCAGAATGCAATGCTGTGGCTTGCTTTTAGTTGTAAAAGTAATTGTAAAAGTAATCCTGGAGGACTAACTAAAGTAGAAGATGACAAGAAAAGTTGAGGGAAAAAAGTAAAATTAAAGGGGACATATTATGCACATTTCCAGGTCTATATTTATATTCTGGGGCTCTACTGGAATATCTTTGCATGATTCACAGTTAAAAAAAACTCCTTATTCATCTTATAACGGCCCTTTATGCAGCCCCTCAGTTCAGCTTCTGTCTGAAACAGGCCGTTTTAGCTCCTGTCTCTTTAACTCCCAATGAGCCCACTGATTGGTCTGGAAGCTGTGTTACAGCTGACTTCTGGCTGCTCAGGAAGCTACGTCAACAAAACATGCAACAAACTATAGTAGTAGGATTTTGCTACTTTTTCTCACTCTTTACTTGAAATGTCAACTTCTCAAATGAATCTGTACATGTTCGAGGATTATCTGAAGATATGAGGGTGGACAATGCAAACAACACAAGGAGAAACCTCAGCAACAACCTTAGCAACAAAGGCTACTGAATGGATGGCCGTTTATGGGCATGGGCCATGAGCTGATGTCAGCTTGTTGGCAAAGTAGAAAAAAAGGTCACAAACAAAGCGTTCAGACCAGGTTGAAACCCTGGCTTTTGACTTGTAGGCAGCATTTCTACATACGTTAACCCCAAGTTTTGGAACTTTGATCATGTTTAGCATAGATATCTGACATCACAACAGTATATGAATAACAGAAAACCAGAATAAGTACAATATTCCTCTTAGAAGTGCTAGATTGTAAAAACTAAAAAATCCACACATAGACAATAGTTGTGGCTTTGATTGTGAAAAAGGCTTTGAACTATATGTTTGGGTCTACATATAGGTTGTCATTATTATGCATTATTGAATTGCATCAAGCTGCATGTAAACTAACAGGTGACAAACCCAGACATTCATTCATTCATATCATGCGTGGTCAGGTGAAATGAATGTGCATACAAGAGGAGAATTATGTGATTTGTGTCAAAAAGTCAAAGTTCTGATAAAAAGACCTGATGCAGTTAGTTATTAGCTCAAAAAATGTAGATAAGACAGCTGTGTTTATTAGTAGAATGTAGAATTCTTCATTGTATTCAAGGTGACTTTTTTTTAGGTGTCAATATATCTGCCATTCATCTACAACCAACTGAAGTTTCCCTGATGATTTGTTTTGCACAAAAAAAAGAAGATGACTCCAGTGAAAACCAACAAGTCGCTGGCAAAGTCACCCAGCTACTGTTTCATTCTGACTTTGCCCTACAGAGAAACATCACATAAACCTCACTGATGGACGTGCTGTATATTTAGACCATGCCCAGCTCAGGTTACCTGCCCTTCATTTATGCTAGGCATGTCGTTTGATGATCTGATGACATGTGTCTTGATACTTACCATAAGATTGGCTGCATGTGGGGTCCAAAAGTCAGACTTTTGGACCCCACTGTATGTCGGGCAGTATTCTATGCCAGATTTAATGTTTTGTTTTTAATTTTTTCTTAATTAGATTTGTGTATTCTCCTCCAGATTTGCCCTGCTTCACTTCAATAGTGAATTCACTGAGCTGCTCAGTAACTATAGACTTGTTGGGTATTACTCATAACTGGCGACTTAAAGATTTAGTAGCTTGCATCTCGGTAATGATTGTCAAGAGAGAAAAGCATTAATCACTTTACACATCCACATTTGCCCATTATGTTTGGTAATTGAGATCTCAGACCTCACTAAGTTTCACTCTCACTATATTGTCCATAAGGAAGACATGGACATCCCACAATGCAAAATGTGAATACACTAACACAAACACAAGGCAAATACAAAAATGCAAAGTGATCTCGTAGATTATAAAAGCATTGATGCGGCTGCATTTTTAAGCTAAATGTAACTGGAGAATTTTTATTGCATATAAAGAAAGTTAATTTCACTTTTCCCTTGAAAACCTGAACATCCAGCTCTCTTCTTTGACCTCTAGACTGCCAATCAATGATTGCAGGTTGTCGTGGCCAGGGACAGAGAACACTCGTTCAGTGTATTCTGGGATCTTAGAGGAATGAATTGGCCGTGGTTGTACGGTAGGTTTTGTAGTCAGATGCTAGCCGGACTGCTGTAGCAGTTCATCTACATTCAAAGTCACTGTGTGTAGAGGAGAGGGAGAAGACATTTTCATGCTATATGTCCTCTGGCTTCCCTGCCTGAAGCCAGCAGTGCAGTGTTGGCCAAGCCAGCAACGGGAGGAGGGAGAGGAATGCCAATGATACTATCATTATCCTCTTAAAGCTGCACTAGGCTAAATTTTTATGTAAAACTCCAGCCGGCTTATCAGCTTCAATCAGAAAGTGGTGCTGTAACAGAGAAGAGCTGCAAGAGAGAAAACTTTCCAATTCCCAAAAAGTAAGATGATAGCCTAATGAAATATTGGTTTTAAATGGTACCACTTGAACAGGGTTTTTCCTGGTCCAAAATCAGGCAGGCAGGTGGTACCTCATAGTTTTAAAATCATTAGTGCGCACGTGTGCGTGCCTTCTTCTGGCTCTTGTGCAACACAGTTAAGGGTGATGATGAATTTGAAATTAACTCCAGAAGATGTTCCGCTAATTTGAACAGATGATGCCAATGTAGGCCTGTGTAGGTCTGGTGTTACATTAAATACTATGACGAATAACATCAGGCAGATATGGCTGAATATGAACATAGCTGCTGGAACAGTGGAAGAGTGCCAACAGTTACAGCCCTCTTTACAAAGGCCTACTTTTGTTTTTCCCCCTTGAAATCTTCATAGAGTAACTTATAGACTACACAGTGCAAGGGTAATACCAAGAGCATTTCTAAATAGTTCAATGTGATTTTCCTGCATGTTGCACTATAGAATCACAATCATTTATGATTAGTGCAGCTCTTTAGTCAATCACATTTCTCCAAAACCATGGAGTGCTATACTTCATTTTGTTCAGAAGAAGGAGGACTTTCCAGTTAATTTAATCTTACAAGTAAGCAGAAATATCTGAAAGCATGACAGCTGAAATAACAATATTACCTGCGGTTTGCTGAGCAGGAAAGCTATCCTCATTGTTTTTGTAGATAACAAAATTCAGTGTCTGCCTTCTTAAAAATGACGAAATTTTAAGACATCTTTGGACCTTGAATTACAAAAAAATATATTAAACGTTTGCTAAATAGCACTAAATGCCAAATAACATTGAATCTGATGAGAATTTCATTAGTTTTGCAGGTATTTTTAACCAGTATTGGACAATTTGCAATTTTGACCTGATGATGGTGCAAGATGAATCGTCGGGGCATCAGTAAAGTTATTACACTTCATCCTAAGATAGGGCATGAATGACCAAAAATTCATGGCAATCCATTCATTAGTTGTTGAGACATTTCACTCAACACCAAAAATATGAACTTTATGGTGGCACTAGAGGAAATATCAGGGGATCCCCAAAGTTGGTAGGCTTCATCATCTGGAGACCATTAATTTCTGTACAAAATTTCATAGCAATCCATACATTAGTTGAGATATTACAGTCTGGAAAGTGGTGGGCTGATGGACACTGTGATTCTTATGGCCTGCTAGCCTGCCTATAAAGCATGTATCCACTTTCAGTACCCTCTCCGACTCTCTTCTTTATGGAAGATTAGGATTTTTGTTTTTCGTTAATATCACATCACAAGATTTGTGGATATTGAAGTTCTGAAAAGTCAAAGTTATCTTCTATCTGCAGCCATCAATGTGTAATAGACCCTTTTTGACAGAAGATATCTTAACATACCAGAGTAGAAAAAGCACAGTTGTAATTAATAAGATGAATATTGGCTGAATTCTTGAACACTTGAATGCAGTCTGTTAATATTATCAGTAACACCTGTGCTTTTACTACTATGAGAAGTCGAACTCTCTGCTGTGACAAAGATCTATATTGCAGTTATACATTATAAGTATCTTTGACAGTCCTCATCTGCTCTCTTGTTCTTTTCCAACTGTGTCTCCACCCCTCGTGTCCCCACAGCCCATGTCCCACTCATGAATCCTGACATCACATGACCTTGTGTCCTAGACTGTCCTCTCTGTGTGTATATATGTGTGTGTATTTGTGTCATGCGTACCTCTTTGTGATCTTAGATCAGACCGGCCGACTCCTGCTGTTTTGGTTACAGTGGCTTCTTTTCCACCGTGTAGTCTCAGCATGTATGTTCAATGTGTGTATGTGTGTGTCCACGCAGTACACTTCTCATTCTCCTGTATAATTACATGCACATGCTCATCAGCACTGCATAGTGTACATGGTGTCCTGGGTTCTTCTGTGTGTATTTGCGTGTGTTTTGGTGCCCTACTTTGTTCTGATCATTTGGTCACCATGTGCCATGAACAGGCTGGTGAGCGTTCCCCGAGTGCTGTAATTTTTTCCTTCAGGAATGTCAGGAATTCTGTGTGTGGTGTTGGGGTGGGACGCACATAGGACCAAAGGGCCTTGGACAACACACATACACACAGAAACATATTGGGACATAGTGGCCTTGTGAGGACATTCAAAGGTCTTACTAAATGTTTAGCTTTTATTTTGCCCTTAACCTAAAACTGGCTTTATTAGAGACATTTCTATCCCACTAGTACACTTATCCCCATACACTGTACACATTATATTGTTAGCAGTTTAGATTTAGAAAATAAATTGCCATTTGCCTCTACAGTAGTAAATAGTAGTTGCAGTCTACAGCCCCTGAAGGGCATATGATTTTATCGCAAAATGTCTGTTTATACAACTTGCAAGAAAAAAAAGATATGAATGAAGAACACATCACCAAAACACTTAGAGTAGCTTACCTTCTTAATCAAGTTAAAAGACAAGATCACTGCCTTATTGACTGTCTTATTAGAGCAGTCCTGGAGACCCTTTCACCCTGGTTTGGTTTGGTTTGGTTGGTTGTTGGTCTGTGGGTGACTATTGGATCCAACTTCCAGTGTCTGATAGACACCGCAGCCCCTTGAATGACAGGCGTCACATAGTCGCACCAATGGCAAGCAGAGAGTCAGTGTACTACACAGCCATTGGAAGAAATCCAAACCAAAATGAAATCCAACACGAGGAGGAGTGAAACCTCAAAACAAAGCTGTGTGCTCTCTCTCTGCTCTCATGCTTGTTGGTTCGGGGCCACAGTGTGCCTCTGGCAAATGACCATGTCAAATTATGACTTATTAAAGGTGCCAGCCTGAATGCTGGGGCATTGTCTCTGTCTGCACAAAAAAATATGGACAAAAGGTCAAAATCTTATGCTGTACAAATTAAAGGATGATGTCTGGTCACCCTTCATGAATCACACAGCTAATTGGCTTTCATAGTACTCCTTCTGTTTATAAATGTGGTAGAAATACAAGAAAAGACAAATGGCTAGATATGTAGAAATGTGCATTACCAGACTTTGCAGCTGGTCCTATTTTACCTTTACTAAGCCTTTCATATCCACTGTGAAGACTGCTGAGAGAAAACATGAATAATTGTGTAATCATTTCAGGTCTTCTGTAGCTCTGTTTTCTTTATCACTAAACCTGGCCGCTTAAGTTTAATCTCTTTTGCACCACAGTCTGTGAAGGATGATTTTAATGGCTGTCAGCTGGTTGTAGATGGTTTTAAAATAATCTTTCACTGATACACACTGAGGCGACACCTAGTGGATATCTGCAGTCCTGCAACTTTCACTGTCACTGTCACTGTCACTCACCTTTCTGTTTCTCCACCTTTCTCCACATTTCCCACCCCGCCGCCCACCCGCCTCCGCAGACGATGACGTGGATCTGGAGCAACTTGTGAATGAGATGAACTCTTCCATGGAGAGTGTGTACTCTACAACGGACACGGCGCTACTCCTGAACAATGGCCATGCACACACTCCGCACCACCACCACCACCACATTCACGTTGCCTACCCGGGACATGGCCAGGCCCACCGGCGTCAAACCCCACCCCTACCCACTTCCTCCCCCTCCAGGGAGAGGCTGCGGCACTCTCAGCCTATGCACATCCAGGCTGTCAGGTACATAGTACCAACCCTCTGCATTGTTTTCACTGTTTTATACTCAACATGAAGACAACTAGAAGCCCTGTGCTTGCAGGAATGAAAATATGTATTAAAGACAGCATCGCCTGAGGAAGAGCCACTTCGTCTGTTTGTCTTTGCTTTCTGTGTGCTTTTGTTGATTTGTGTGTATCAGAAGCTTTAAATATTCAGTTATTGCAAGCAAGCTGCTTCCAGCTGTCTTTATGCTGTTTCTCATTGGGCCTCTGGAAGCCCTTTTCCCTCACTGCAATTGAAGTTTTATTTCGTAATCACCAGTAAATGCCAGATTATGATTGCTAAAATCCAGTTGAAAGCAGTAAATCTTAAGAATAAGATGCTCTTTGAAATCTGATTCATTAGAAATTGGTGTTAACTTCGCTTATAGTTTATTGATGTTACTGTTGTTTAAGTTTAGATCATTTTGGGTTTTCACCATGATCATCTACCGTAGTATCACCTGGCACCAAATTTTGGCCCTTAATGTCTTTTTATTGATCTCCATGAATAAATTATTTTGCATTTTTGTTGAAGCAGAAAAAATAACTTTATTTGTTCAATGTTACAATAAATTGTTGTCACCAGAAGTTTTGCTCCAGAATGCTGAAGTAACAACTTTTTATTTCCAAAACTCTGGAAGTGTTTGCTTTCAAACATCAAAGGTGAAATGAACTTTTTAAATCTTATATACCGCACGTGTGTGATCATACCTTGTCATACCCAAATGATTCCCATGACCATATGTATACACTATTGTCAGTGTTTTCACTGGTCAGCTGGGACATGACACAAGTGTGTGTGTCTCCCTCTGCAGGTGCCTGCAGGAAGAGCAGCAGCTGCGTCCAGCCTCGCTGCCGGCCATCCCCAACCCTTTCCCTGAACTCTGCAGCCCGGCAGGCTCCCCTGTTCTCAGCCCTATCCAGACCTCTGACAATCACGTAAGTACACTTAAACCACCTCACCTGCACTAACAAACACTCACTGAAATGCAACTAATTATACACACTGGAGGAGGCAGACATGCTCAAGTGTTGGAAGGTTTCTGATTGAGAGGCTACCTTTCAGTGTTAGTAGAAGGAAAACTTCATTAACCTTCTTAGCAACTTAGCTAAGTGAAATAAATACACAAACATGACATTACATGCTGCAGCATAAGGAAATAAATGCCCACCGTTCACCTTAGTATTATTTAAACATTTTGTCAGTTAAACATCTGATATGATATTAAGTTGTTACTGGTCAATACCACTATGGTCATGATAGATTTTGAACTCCTCATTGCGTTTGTTGTCCTTTATTTCACCATGGTCATGAGAGAGGGTGTGTGTCTTTGTGTGTGTGTGTGTGTGTGTGCGTGTGTGTGTGCGTGTGTGTGTGTGTGTGTGTGTGTGTGTGTGTGTGTGTGTGTGTGTGTGTGTGTGTGTGTGTGTGTGTGTTTTGAAACCAGCTGACTGGCCTGTTATGTTCAGGTCAGAGCAGCATGTGTTGACTTTGGCTGCGTACAGCCTTTCCTTCCATTACACAACAGCTCAACCCGGGTTATCTGACTGTGTGTGTGTGTGTGTGTGTGTGTGTGTGTGTGTGTGTGTGTGTTATTGTGGAAGCGTCATTATCAATCACATGTACACACACACGCACGTACATAGTGACAGACATGTTTTGTTGTGGAAGGAGGTGAGTAGTGTCCGCTGCAGACAGAGTGCAGACTTCCGTAGCACAGCCGGGAATATGGCTGGGAACGTTTTCAGGTCGGATCTCTCTGAACCTTCTGAATCCGTCTGCCAGCAGATCTGCAAGACAGGCGCCCATTTCCGGTTCACACGCTTTCACGTCGGGTCTTGGCGTCACAGTGTGTATGTGTGTGTGCGTCTGTGTGTGTGTATGTGTGTGTGTGTGTGTGTGCGTTTGTGTGTGTGTGTGTGTGCGCGTGTGTGTTTGTGCCTAACCTAGCCCTTCCTTCCCCCGGCAGAGCCTCCTGTCCCAGGAATGTTCCATCCTTCTCTAAGATGTTTTCAGGATGCCCACCCTGAACAATAAAAGTTATTTTAGATGCTCACTCTTTCTTGCTGGAAACACTCACGCGCGCACACACACACACACACACACACACACACACACACACAGGTGGCATTATTCAGTTGACACGCACATACACATGTGATTTCGTTGACATCATCTCACAAGGTCTGGAGTCAGAGAGCAAGTTTGCAGTTTCCACAAAAGGCCTTTTGTTTGTGTTTGAGCCTTGTGTGTCTTTTTCCCAGAACATCTTCATTTTACCCAGTTCAGTTCATTTAACTATTGTCTGGTGTATCTTAAAGGGCCAATAATCAGTCAGTACCTGTAACAGAATAGATTTGGATTCATAATTTTTTGTATTTGATGAATGTTTTTTTAACTACAGTTTGATGTTTGTGTGCATCATTAAAGCCACTTTGCATACGCTATGTATGTCACATCAACAGCATCTTTCAAACAGATCACTCAGAACACTGGAAGTTTTTGCATCCTCTTTACTGTATTTTTCATGGCATGTCACCAGATTGGAATAGGCAGGAAATTCTTCAAGACTACTTAATGGCAGAACTCAGAGAGATTGTACTATTCTTCCAGCGTGAACAGCGATAAAGCTCGTGCTGGAAGGAGCGAAAGGCACATGGAAACATCACTTCCAACATTCCATCATGTTTATCATCGTCAGCAAAAGAGAAAAACCTTTTGGCCGAAGAAGCGCAGGAGGTGGCTGGGAGACTGATAAATGTGCAAGTGGAGGTGATGGAGATCATGGGAAACAAAAACTACCAGCGTGAGATAGAAGCTAGCAAAAATCTCCAGCATGGTTTGATGCGCGTGCAATTGTTAGTTAACTTGACAATGATACACAAATGTCTAAAAATGCTAAATTGAGTTTTTCATGCTCTGCTCAACATCTTACCAGCATTAACTGACCTCCTTCGCTGGATGCGTGTGGAGCTATCATGTACTTTAATCTGCTTTAATGCTTAAAATCAGCCATGGCTAGTCTTCGGATGATTGAATGAGACCTTCACTGATCAAATCACTTAAGTTCAGCAAGACAGGCGGCAGACTGACCACACCGTAGCCTTTAACTCCAGACGTCAGCACCTCAGTTGTCATGCTATGTTGTGTAATATCCTCTGTGAGCTAACAGAGAGGCTATATGAGTTTAGCTTATGCATGGATTGAAGATGGTTGTGTACATGTATGCATGGATGTGTGCAGGTCAGTTTGGTTATGTAGTCTGGAGAGGGGTTCAGTCAGCGAGATGCACTGAGGATGGCTTACACAACAATGCAGACGAGACTCTCAGACGTGCCGTGCGTTGGTCTACAGACATAGTTGCATAGTATTTGCATTGGCATGGTTTTATCGTAGGATCTCTCTCACAGTCTCCCTCCAGCTGTTGAGTTGGAATCTGAACATTCTTCACTAAGCTTCAGTCTTTCTCACTGGGATACACAGCTTACATTATGAGCCAGTAAAACTGAGTATGTGCGTGACATGACAGGTTTATGGCCCGCGTTGCCTTTGATAACATAAATGGATTTGTCCTCAGGGTATCATGAACAGATAACATGACGCTGCATCTCCATCGGATTTTATAAATAAGTTAAGGGGAATACCCACCTGTAAATCTTATTTAACCCTATAAATGGGTCTAGTAGCTGCTAAGCAAAGCTAATTCAGTAGCCTGACTGAAGTTAGCACTGGGCTGTCAGACTGTAGCTGCCATTTCCCACGCAAGTTGTGGTAGTCTTACACCATACAGTTCAGTCATATTGCCCCGGCTTTCACAAGGATTTGGTCGGGTCCTGTCTGTCACCACTGGGTAAATGAGTTTACTTTGGCATCAGGATGCTGGCTGCTGTAACGCAATTCTCGCTTTTATTTGTGGCCAGAGAGGCGGCATTACAAACATCAGGAACGGTAGGGAGCCCCAGTGGTTAAAGACACTATCCTTCAACCAGAGGATTCAGGTTCAAGCCCCGTGTGTTGGCAAACAGCAACCGTGCTAAAGTAGCTTTGAGCAACACACTGGTTCCCCTCCAGCTCTGGGTTCACTGTTCTGCAGCTGACCCTGACCTCCGACCTCCCTGTGGAAGAAGGCAAGAGAAAAGAGGGTTTTAATAAAAAAAAAAGGGATGTGCAAAAGTCAGTTTCTCATGGTTTGCTATTCAGTGCATGGTCTGATTATTGAAATATTTGGTGCTTGCGAAATTTTACAAAAGATAAAGCAGACTATGGACAAAGAGGAATCATACTTTGCTGTCTACAGTCTGATCAATTGGGTGTTGGTGTGACTCTGGGGGTAATGATGTCAATTGGTCGGTCAGTCGGTATACACGCAGAAAGGACAGTCTGGGACACAAGGTCATGTGACGTCAGGGTTCATGAGTGAGACATGGGTTTGGGGGACACGAAGGGGGGACAAACAGTTGGAAAAGAACAAGAGAGCAGATGAGGACTATCAGAGATGATTATTGTGTATAACTGCAATATAGACCCTTTTCACAGCAGAAATTTTGACCTCTCATAGTAGTAAAAGCACAGGTGTTACTAATAATATTAACGATGACTCCATCCAAGTGTCCCAATAAGCCAGGACAGCGACAGTGAGCCAGCATGCACAATACCAGAAGCAGCTGAATGGAATGCAGCCATCAACTGTGCTTTTTCTACTCTGGCATGTTAAGACATCTTCCGTGAAAAAGGTCTAAAACACATTGTTGGCTGATGGAAGATTGAACTTTGACTTTTCAGAACTTCATAGTCAACATTACCTGCTAAACATCATTATGTTATCATTGTCATTGTGACCATGTTAACATGCTGACGTCAGCATTTAGCTCAAAGCACTACTGTGCCAAAGTGCAGCCTCACAGAGCTGCGGCTGTAAACTCCAGCATAACCGGACCCTCTTGTTTACAGAGTCTTTGATGTCTAATACATGTCTGGTGCTAATATTGTGATGCTAGTTTGACTATATCCATCTTCATTTTTATAGTCTGTCCTCCTTGCTCGAATCAGCGTTGTTGTTGTGGAGTATGTCTGTGGGGATTCTCAGTCGTTGTGGAGCTATTGTGTGACAACTCTGAAGTGCTGGATCTCACTAAACAAGATTGTTGATTCTTTTTTAAAGTTCACTCCATCTGGTAGTGTTGCTTTGATAATATACTGCCTCCATTGTATCATTTAATACTATAAAGTAGTAATGAAAGCAGTTTTTAGCAGCCAATCTTTTCTTAGTGGTTGGGTAATACTGAAGTTTAGCACATACAAATTATATTAACAGCATCACTTGCTTGAAAAATAGCAAATTACAAAAGTCGACAATACCTCCAAAACGATAAATATTAGTTTTTTATGATCCATCCCTACAACAAAACTTGATGACTTGATGGCTATATAATCTGTTTAGGTTAGTGTTAGTCAATTTTTATTTCGAACATGTAAAACAACAAAACAACACAAATGAAATATTACATATTCAAAAAGGAGTAGGAAGAAGTACACACTTATTTATTCCTACCCCTTTCTCAACTACTCATCCATAAACTCATATATACAATTTATAAACAACTACCCCAATTCTATGTACAGCCCAGATATCCAGCCTGTGTCTCCACGCGGTGTATCCACTGTAGCAATGTCATGACAACTAATTTAAGACTAAAGCTCTGAGTCACACATACCCTCGCCTTTGTCTGTGGTCAGCTGATGTACTTCTGCACGCAATGGTCTGCTGACCCACTGCAATCAGATCAAGTGCATGAACATGTGTGTGTGTGTGTGTGTGCTTGTGCGTGTAATGATGGCAGAGAATGCTTGTTCAAAAGAGTAAGCTTATAATGACATGGCTATATAAGTTAAAAACACAAATCTCTGAGTAAATGTCATTGAAGGAGAGTGTTTGTGTGTAATATGAAGATTTATGTGATGTTTGAGTTTCTCTTTTTGATTTTTTTACATGCTGTGCCAATGTGATGATGTACATAACTTTGTGATTTCTCAGGGAACATATACTTCTTTGACACACACACACACACACACACGCACGCCTGAATGTGTTGTCTGAGGATTTCATCTGTCACATACTGTCAAACTAAAACTCCCATAAAACAAACAAACAAACAAATGCAGCCAAATAATGATCTTTTATCGATTATTTAAAAGACCTCAGAACTTGTGGGTTTCTCTGTTGAGACAGCAGCAGTGTACTGTTCAGGAGCCAAAATTTAACCTAAAAATTAGAGTTCAGACATACTCTTCATTTCATGGGATTCATCATATCCTGTACATGACTAAACAATTGAACAGGCATTCATTTTTTTGTGGAATTGAGGATGGAGATCTTTTTGTTTCCTCTTCAGACAAATTATATGAATGTTGATGTGTGGATGGAAAAATAAATCACTGTGTAAGCTTTTCTGCCTAATCCACCCAAGTTACTTTTTAAAATTTTTACATCTGGCAGGTCAAAATTTGACTTATATTTTGTCGTATTGATCGAATTAACTGCCCACATGACTTAATAATCTAAGGGTGATACTTACATGTGAAAGGATTCCTAGAACTGACTTGTACACATCCGTCAGTCAGTCAGAGGCATTTTGTCTGACTGTGTGTGTGTGTGTGTGTGTGTGTGTGTGTGTGTGTATTAGTGTTAGGTCGTGGGGAGGTGGGGAGGTGAGCCACTCAGTGAGGCTTTGTGGTGGCGCTCTAGTGAGGTGAAATTGAGTTTGGCCTGTCTGCAGAGCTAATCAGCTCTGTCTGGCTTGAAACCTGACCACTTACAGACATGAAAGACAACTGATGCTGGAGTAGACCAGGGAGAGAAGTCACCACCAACCAGCGTTCAGATGCTGACATTAGGGATGGGTGTGTTAGTCTACTGTGGCAGCCTCCTCCGGACAAGTTATCATTTAGAGGGTTGTAGCAGCTGGTAGTAAAATAACTGCAGGATAATGTGTCTTTCCTTAGCCATTAAACATATTTTGTTATGAATAAAAAGGTCACACCCTTTATAATAGAATAATAGGTTCTTTATATCACCATGTGTTACATTATTTGTAAAAAAAAAACAACAAATAACTTGAAGATTTGATTAATTGCTCCGGTAACTTATATATTATAGCTGCTAATAAATGTTTTTACATCAAAAGTGGAAAAATGACTACGTTTAATGTGAAAGGTGTGGCTCTTAGTGATGAACCCACAGATGACTCTGCGGTTCCAATCAGCTTTACTCTGTTTTAGCATCTTTCAGCTCATTGTTTTGGTTATATGGCCTGCAGCTTTACTGTTTTTGTTCACTCCCACAGCTCTCATCAGCATCATTTCCAGCTGCAGCAGGTTGTTGTTTTCGGCAAAAATGTTCTGATAAACCAGCTGTACCTGTTACCTGTCCAGCACCAAACAGCAAAGTTAAGGACACAGTGGAGCGTTTAGCAACTAAACAGATATATTTCAGACATATTTCTCAAAAGTCGTTTGAAAGCAAAACAGATCTAAAAGGAGCGTGGATGTTGGACTTAAATTCATCAGATGGCCAGAAACATGACCACATATAATCCCAAATGTTGCTCTGTGTCTGCTGGATTTGTAAATAGGCAACTGACTGTACAATTTAAAAAAAAATCCCCGGGCAGCACATGATGGCATATAAAAAGATAAGATGTAAGCAGAGCCCCTCACTACCCCTCCCCCCTCCACTCTGAATGAATCAATCCACCCCTCACCCTCCCCTGGAGGAGAAAGAGAGGGAAGTGGGGGGAAGGGAAAATAGAGAGAGGAGGAAAAAGCCAAGGTGAGTTAAAGTATATCATGTAAAGATCTGAGGATAGACAGCTAAGTATTTTAAGGACCTGAAGGGTAGAAACAGTTGTTAGAAAGTTAAAGAACAAGCACAAAAACAAAAGAAAACATGTACAGAAGAAATAAGAAAGAAAACTTGGATTGAACTGAACGAGAAAGTGAGTTTTTCTCTCTGCTCCTTCACCCATCCTTTCTTTCACATGTGCTCATCACATACATGAACATGCATTATCCTCACACTCACACACACACATACACACACATACATACACTGAGTAAGAGCCAAGTGTTATACTCCTCCCCAGATGGCTGCAAAGCTGCCGCGTGAGACTGAAGGAAAAAGTTCAGCAGTAAAGTCAAAAAACTGCTGGAGCCAGTTGTCATAGTTTACATTTCGTCTTCCTCTTTTGAGAATGTGTGTGTGTGTGTGTGTGTGTGTGTGTGTGTGGGTGCGTGTGCGTGTCGCTCATAGTTCTCATGCACACTGTATTAGGGGCCAGCTGGGTTGGCCTGCGCTCTACACATGAGCCTGATTATGACTCAGTATTGCATTACTGACATTCCTCCATAGCTCTCCCTCTTTTCTCTTTCTCTACCACCCCCCCCCACCACCACCACCACTACCCCCCTCCTTCTTTTTCTTTATCTCCCTCTCCCTCCCTCTCTCTCTCTCTTTCTCTGTCTACCTCTCTCCTGAGGCCAGGCAGATTTGCTGAGCAACCACCTCCCTCCTACCCCTCCTTTTCTACCCCTCCCTTGACCCCCTCAGTGAAGCCCAAACGCCCGACACGTGATCCATACAGCTTCAGATCCAATCACCCCACGTTGGGGTTTTTTTTTCCGCTTTTTAAAAAAACTTTGTACATCTGCCTTCTTTGTGACCTCGAAGCCGTGAGTGTACGTTACACATGTTGCTCTGGTCCTAACACTCTCGCATAGTATTTCACATACAGCTGAGGAGGAGGAAGAGGAAGAGGAGGAAGATAAGAGGGAAAGAGGGAGGGGGTAGAAATTGAAACCGTCAGGCAGCTCAAAAGGAAATGTCAGTGGATGCATAAGAATAAGGGATGTGTGTGTACAGTGATTGGCTTAGTAGTTGAGTACATTGAGCTTGTTCTCTATGTGCATGTGTGTGTGTGTGTGTGTGAGGGGAGTTGTGGGTGTGTTTTAGGGAGAAAAAGACTTTTACTTTTGGTACGGCGCCATCAGTAAAAGGAGCTGACAGTGATCTTTTTTTGGGGGGGGGGGGGGGGGGGGGGGGGGGCGGGAGGAGGGGATTTGAATGCAGCCCTGAAGATAAGAGTGTAGAGTACGTGACAGGTAGCAGCTCACCGTTTAAAAATCCCACACTGGGTTAATCCAGTGTGAGGAGGAGGAGGTGGAGGAGGAGGAGGGAGACAGGAGCGGCAGCTCATACCACTCCTCGCAGCTCAGCCTTTATGCTGCCCAGCACGAGAAGAAGGGGCAGGCTGTCTCTCTTTTGCTCTGTCTCTCTTTCACTGTCGTCCTTCCTCTGTCACTTCCTCCCTCCTCCCCCCTCTTCCCTCTTACCTCTCTTGCATTCTCCTTGCCAATCTGTCCCTCCCTCCCTCTCCCTCCCTCTCTCTCTCTCTCTCTCTCTCTCTTCCTGACTTCCTTTCCTCCCTCTCCTCTCCTCCTCCTCCTCCCCCTCCCTCCCTCTCACTCTCTCTCTCTGTCTCTCTGTGTCACTGGAGAGCGTCTCAGTGTGAAAATGCCATCCTGCTCTCCAGACTGTTGCCTCTTTCAGGCTGTCGAGGTAAGAGACTTGTGTGTGTTCGTTTCTTTTCTGGATGTCCGTCGTGAGCTGCGCGTGTGTACGTGTGTGTTTCTGTGGTTGTCAGTTTGCAGCGATGAGGATCTTTGCATTTTTTCCTCTTTGCTGTTTCTAAAACTTTTCTAAAACAAAACTCATGCGTCATGATATTACTTTTTTTTATAATGGGGGCGTGTGGGACAAGACGAGGGAGTCTTCTGGCTTTGCAGGGGCAGAGAGCGCTGTGACGTTTGTGGTTGCATTTGGAGTCTCTCTTAGTGTCGCCGTATTGGTGCTTGTGGTGTTTTGTGTCATTTCTAGGCCACCGTTGCTGTCGTTTTTTGGTGTTTTGTGTGTTTCCACACATCGCGGTGCCATTGTTCGACTTAATTTTCCATGCCCCCCCTCGGCCCTCGCACATCACCAGCTTTGTGTCTTGTTTCATGTAATTTTCAATAGTTGTTCCCGGTGGCTTTGTGTGAAGTGCAGGGCAGCTGAATTTTCAGCAGAATCCCTGCTGTGGACAGAAGATGTTAAGTACGTGGGTGTGTGAGAATACACACACAAACATAACACATACAGTACGTCTTCTCTCTGATATACGGAAAAACAATCGGAGTCGCCTTTGTGGGTTTTAAGCACTTTCCAATGTTCATTTGCTCATATTTATCGTGTGTTTGTATATTACGCTGCATGTGAAAGCAATCTCTCGGTGCTGTGTATGTGAATCTGCAAATACAGTGGTGTGAAGCAGCTGGTCTATGGTTATCCGTGGAGCAACACACTCGAAAAAGGCAAAATTACACCCGGTTTAAATGTTGCTTTGGGCACTTGGCTGAAATGGTTCAAAATGGCGCAACAATGGGAGGTACTTCGGCTTTGAACTATACCCACTTGCTGCTCCCAGCCGTGACATTTTTAAGGACATACTCAAAATGCAACATGTGTAAATGCACTGTGTTATTTCACCATCCAAGTGTGAATATATGTTTTTTTCTACTTTTTCCTTCTCCGACTCCGGGTATTGTTCGATGCGACAGAAAACGTGTCATTGTGGGTTGTGCACAAGCAGATCTACATGCGTATTCGTGGATGTGCGTGTGTGTGAGTTTGGTTGAGCCGTGGACAAAAGGGTTGAACTGAGAGCGCAGGGGCCGGCCGACCTTTCCTAAACGTCATCGTTTTTTTTTTTTGTTTTTTTTTTTAAGTGGTTCTCTTGTTGGAGTAACAGAATAATATGAACAGGACTTTTTAAGTGTGGACTTGACAAAGCGCCTGATTATGGAGGTAAATGTAACCCCTGATCTGTTGCTTTCTCCCTTTTCTCTGTGGATTTGATTTCTCGAAAAGCACGATGCGTCACGGCTGTTATTAGACTTTTTCCAGCTTTTCCACTGACAACGTGACCTTCGCTGCTCTTACATAGATATTCCCATCATTATCCCCATGTGTGTTTTCAGATAGTGAAGGTGTGGAGCGAGGATGGGGCTGGTAAAGTGGTGGAGATCCCAGCAGACATGACGGCCAGAGATGTCTGTCAGCTCCTGGTCTACAAGAGCCACTGTCTGGATGACAACGCCTGGACGCTGGTGGAGCACCACCCCATCCTCGGCCTTGGTAAGGATGTGTGTGTATGTATATGTAGCGAGTGTGTGTTCACCCTTGCATGGATTTGGCAAACTTTCGTGTCTTTTCATGCATTTTTTTTTTTTTTTGCAGGAATGGACATAAATTCTACATTTGAGCATTTCTGTGTGCACATTGTGTATACTGCATGAAATGATGCAAAAGTTTATGAAAAGCTGGTTAAACATTACATCATCCAGTGAAGCCAACCATCACTAATATAAGTAAAAATCTTCTTAAAGACTCTATCTTTGCTTGGCAAACATGATTTTTACACCACAAACTGTGATACATACCGTGAAAATATGTCAGGAAGATTTATACCGGCTGTAGGAATGTGTATAAATACCATTCTGCAAATGAAAAGATGGGGAAAAACATTTAAATAGACATCTGCATATGTCTGCAGTGGAATTTTTAGGGTACATGTTCTTTCTGCAGGTGTGTATCGGTCTCGTATGTGTGTGTCTGTGTCTATACCCCTTTTGTGTGTTTCTGCATGGGTGGGGATAGTCGCTTGTGTGTGCCCTCAGTGTGTATGTTCACTTGAGCATGGCACGAGATCTCGTATGCCTTCTATACGAGTCAGTGAGGTAGCGGTGGTCGTAGAATTCAGCATTTTCCATGTTCTGCACACATGCCTGTTCCTTCTCAATAATACGCTCCGGGGGAAAAAACACAGGACTCATGCTTTGCTTCCTCACTTTTTGCCGTGTCTCCTTTTGAAGCTACATTCAATTTTTTTATTTTTTTCCGGGTCTGTCTTTGTCCTCGGTGAGGCTTTCCTACTCCCAGAGTCGTATTTTTAGAGTCAAAGGATCGCTTTGTGCTTTGCTGCTTGATCTGCGTTTCTGGAAAAAAAAGTGCACTGGAGAGATGGAATGTGAGGTGAGGAGAGGGAGGGAGGGAAAACGAGAGAGAGAGATGAAGGGAGAGAGAAAGAGAGACAGAGAGGGGGGAGGGGGGAGGAGGGTGGAGAGGCCTGGACTAAAGCGTCATACCAGAGCTGCAAGGCACCAATCGTCGTTCTCCGTCGGACGAGCCCCTAGCCCTCCTAGCCAATCAATCTTTACTTAACCCTCCACAGGAAATTCCCCTGCTTGCAGCCAGCGTGCGCACACACACACACTCACACACACACACAAACACACACACAGAGACATTTCCACCCCTAAACTGCAGCCAGGATACTTTTTTTTTGCAAAAAAACTACAGTTCCACCAAAATATATGTAAGACTTTGTGTGTGTGTGTATGTTTTCACTTAAGAGAGAGAGAGTTAGTCCAAAATCCTGGTTGCTATCATTCCATATGTGTGTGTGTGTGTGTGTGTGTGTCCAGAGAACATCCTGTCACTATCAATTTCTAATCGGCCTCACTCTGAGATCATATACCCTGAACTTCAAGAAAGAGGACATCACACACACACACACACACACACACACACACACACACACACACACACACACACACACATACATTGAGAAAGTAATTGGGCCTGTGTGGTGCACAGTGAGCAGGTTAGGCCTGTGTGAGCTCTTAATGTGTGGTTGTGTGTTTGTCTGTGGCTTGTACTTTGCTTATGGCTTCACTGCTCTCAGCAATCAGCCTAAATACATGACATCATCTTCCTGCAATGCCCCCACTACCGCCACCACCTCCTCCTCCTCCTTCTCCTCCTCCTCCTCCTCCCGCTCCTCCTTCCCCCCTCTCCATCTCATACCACTTCTCCTCTCCACCTTCACCTCCTCCCTCCCTGCCTCACAGTGCTTCTTCTTTTCACAGTCCCTCCTCATTTAACCTCTTACTCCCTTTCTTGTCTCTTAGTAACAAACGATTTTTCTTGCTGTGTCACTGTATACAGAAGTATAACCAATGATGTCGTGGCAAATGAAGAAGTCGGTTAAAACAATAGAGTTAGTGATAATTATAATAAAGACAGCCAATGCATGTTAATAGTGTTTATGCTTAATTTAAATCATCATATAACCTGCTGTATATCAGATTAGCATTACTAACTATGATTTTTACTGTGAATTTACATCATTTTAAAAAAAGGTGGTAAATTCTTTTGCTAGTAAAAAAGCTTTTTTAAGCAGTAAATTGGTTTCAGCACGTCAAAAAGTTGTTGTTTTCTGCTGCCAGAGGACGTTGTTCACCAGCACACAGTAAACAATGTCCTCTGGTGACAAGGACATTTCAGAATATGCTTTCAATATTAATAAGAGAAAATTAAGAGAGAGGGAGGAAACGCATGCAAAAGAGCTGCTTGTTATTCTGCCCTCAAAGTAACACAAAAGAAGAGTTAACAGTGAAACTACAGTTACAGTGTGAATAATATTTTTAAAATGCTTAAATTTAGATTTTTTTAAATAGATTTTCATATTTGGATTTGACACAGGAATCAGCCCTAAAGCTGCGTAAACTGATGTTTAAAATCTGGGTTTGTCTCTACATCCCCGAGGATAATACAAAGATAACACAGTGACTAACGCTGTCTGTCTGTGTGTCCTGGTGCAGAGAGATGTCTGGAGGACCATGAGCTGGTGGTTCAGGTTCAAGCCTCCATGAGCAGCGACAGTAAATTCCTCTTCAGGAAGAACTATGCCAAATATGAATTCTTCAGGAACCCCCTGGTGAGTCTCTCGCATCCCTGAAATGACCTTTCTGTAACTGCTTCAGTTTAGCACGCAGCCCTACAAATACACTGCCATACACACACGCTCACACACACACACACAGCCACACATACACACACCCAGCTGGGGTTTAGCCAATTTTCCAGCGTGATATTTTTGGATTGAAGCTGCTAATAGCTTAAAAATTCATGCTGACATTAAAAACCCTAACGTTTGATTTGTTTTTTATGCCAAAAATTACAAGCATGCAGTCCACCGGAATTATTTTTCTAGACATGGTGGCATACCTTATGAACTTACTATGAATAGCTTTGAAACTATCATTTTTCCCCTAAAAAAAGACTTAATTGATAGTCAGAACAACACCATGAGTCTAAAGTAATGCTAGCAGCTCTGTGAGCCTGTACAGCGGTGCTTTGAGCTAAATGCTAATGTCAGCATGCTAATGTGCTCAGCACACACAGCGAGGCCCAGACAATGTGTGGGCTCCAATCCTAGTCTATCAAAATGAAAACACGCTGCATGTCGGCTATCTTGCCTTGAAGGGTTGTGAAAACATCCAGTGAATAAAGGATGGTGTACTGGAGAAGAGTTGTGCGACATGTTGTTTTAATGAATTTGCGATGACAATGCTAACATGCTGAAAAGTTAAGAGGTCACCAAAGTTTTTACAATTCATCCTGAGGACAATAATTGCCGAAACATCTCTCTTGAAACTATAAATGTCAGCCTCAAGGTGGCGCTATAGGGGAGTATGTGTGTGTGTGTGTGTGTGTGTAGGTGGGGGGGAGTTCTGGAGTCATTGATACATGTGCTAAATTTCATGGAAGTTCATCCAGTAGTCGTTGCTGTATTTCAGTCTGAGCGAAAGTGGTGATAGACCGACATTAGCATCCCTTAAAGCCGTGCTAGCATGGCTAAAAATATTAAATGTTATTCATGCACTTTTCTATTGAGTTACACTTCCATACAATACAATTCTACAATTGATACCATTTTTATCCATTATTCATGCTGATGGAATGAGATTCATGCTTAATAAAAGCCCAGTATTGTCCCCTATCAGTCTAACTTTGTACACAATACTCTCTTTGTGTCGTGTCTCAGTATTCTCATGTTTTTTGTGTCACACTATGCTATCCCATTTCTTTCTTCTATCTGGTGATGCACTCACTCGAACTCTCTTTGGATAAAAGCTTAAGCTAAAATATAACGTCATTCTCTGATTGTTCTGAAGACACAAACCTGCACCTGACAGCCAGCGACTCAGCTTTAGCTGGTTAGTGTGGCATCTTTTGCTGATGTGGACTCAGCGTGGGGCTCTGCTGTTATGTGCTTACCGTGTATACGGTGACATTATTGCCGTGGTGATTTAGGTGTGTGTCAGAGCCAGCAGGTGACCTCAGCTCTGTGGTAATGAGCACAGTAAAACACCAGAGTGCTGGCCGCGGCCTGTCAATCACGCTAAGAGTAGCGCTGCTGGCTAAAGGGGATTACATCAGCGGGTGAGATCATACTGCATCTACTCCCAGGCTGGAGTGCCCTCTCTCTCTCTCTCCCTCTCTCCCTCTCTCTCTCTTTATCTACCTCTCTCGCCCCCACCACTTTGTCTTTGAGTTCTTGTGCACATCGGACACACACACACACACACACACACACACACACACACACACACACACACACACACACACACACACACACACACTCACAACAAAGAGAGAGGCATATTCTTCATAGAGAAACACTACCCCACTCTGAGCTTGTATATACACTAAGTGGTTTCTAGTGCCTCTCTCTCTCTATCACTCATTGTCGGTGTCTCTCTGTGTGTTTTTCCATCCAGAACTTTTTTCCAGAGCAGATGGTGGCTTGGTGTCAGGAGTCTGATGGCTCAATCCCTCAGTCACAGCTCTTACAGGTGAGGGGATGACTCAGTGAGGGGAGACACACACTTCACACTAATCTTAGCCCATATAAGGACTTGATTCATTACCTAACCCTTCATTTAAACCCTAATATAATCAGAAACTTAATCATAAACCTTAAGCTTAAGCTAAACCTAAATCCTAACCCTAAACTAGAGGCCCTATGAAGGAGTGAAAGCAGAAAACACTGTGGAGAATCTTTATCATCGTGGGGACATCTGGTAGTCCAAAAATATGCATAAACACACACACACATGGTTCTTGCAATCTACTAACATTCACCCGATGATGTCATTGCCAGACTTTTAGGAATATAGATAAAAGAGCCTAATTCATATTCTTTTTTTAAAATGGATTTTACAACATCTAGGAACATGTAGTTTCCAGGATGCAAAAGCAGAAACACAAACATTTCTGTTAAGTGCAGTTCCCATCACAGCAGTGCTCCCACTTCCTAAATGAGGTCACTGCCTAATACTGCCCCCCTCCCCCTTCTCCAGTCATTCAAATATGTTTATTACTATTCCTATTCTATTTAAGCTCTTTTTAATGCACAAATTGAAGGAACTGCTGGGATTACATTTCACTGTGATTGTACCTTATATGATTACACGTGACAAATATACTTGATTGATTGATTTTTTTTTTTGTGTTTTTGGCAGAACTTTCTGAACTCCAGCAGCTGTCCAGAGATCCAGGGCTATCTGTACGTGAAGGAGCCTGGACGCAAGTCCTGGAAGAAGCTCTACATGTTCTTGCGACGCTCTGGTCTCTACTACTCTACTAAAGGAACATCCAAGGTGATAAATCAGCGCAGTATAGAGTGTGAAACTAGGATATCTTTATGACTGACAGCATGTCACAGTTTGACAGGTGTGGAGACCCAGTTGATGGTTGAACTTGTCTAGTGACATGTTTGTCGATGTGTAGCACAGTTAAGAGTCTTCGCCAATTTTTTTTTTGTTTATGCTCATGCTTTCTTTGTTTCATCATATTTGCTGTTGTAATATCCCAGAAGTGTTAATGCATCATCCAATCCAAAAAAATGAAAAACATCCGAAAACCTCAAATGTTACTTTTGCATTTTTCCTAAGCAGAAGAAAACTTGTACCAATGTAAAATACTTTAAAGCAATCCATAATCCTTTTCTACATACTGTCACTGACACCCTTCTCCCTCTCCCTCCCCTGCTGACCTTCACCTCCCCCCGACTGAACAGGAGCCCCGACACCTGCAGCTGCTGTCAGATCTGGAAGACAGTAACATCTTCACCATAATCACCGGCAGAAAACTCCACAATGCCCCCACAGACTACCAGTTCTGCATCAAGGTAACACACATAAGAAAACACTGCAGCACAAATTCAGCTAGTCATTTAACCTGGCGCTGAAAATAGTTTTTTTTTTTCTAGAAAAGCAAATAAATCTGTGAGATTAGATGAGATAATTTAACATTCCTCCAGGGCAAACCTGTATTTCAGTGTGCAAGGACTCCCATAAAACAAGTGAAACTGCAAACTGTGTCCCTCTGTCCCTCATATTAGACGTGGATGACTATTGTGATCATCAGTAAACCGCTTCGTAACAGATACACCTGCTTCCCCTGTACAAACATTGTATCTGTGTGTGTGTGTATGTGTATGCGTGTGTGTGTCAGAGGACACGAGGGTTAAAACCTCCCAGGGGGGGTTCAAACACACACTCAGCACTGTGTGTCCCACTCCAGGAGATTTCTGTGGTGGGTCACCTGCTGATCTGGGATAAGCCCGGTGGGATAAGCCAGGATGGTACAGGGAATCTGGTCCGCCTAACCCCCCCTTCACCTCTCTCTTGCACACACACACACACACACACACACACACACACACACACACACACACACACACACACACACACACACACACGCACGCTAGACGACCAGCATGTCAGATGCGGGGGTGACAGTGCAGGATTGGGTTAAGGATTTTACTTGGTGGCTGGGGGTGGCTGGATTGTTGCTATGGCGACATGAATGAATTTATCGGTAGGGGATGCATGTAAGGAGCAGTGTGTCTAACGTCCTTGTAACTGGTGGAGAAGGAGAAAGTCTGTGCTGTGATGCTTGTTCGTGCTGGTAGGGGTGCAACAATATATTGTTGTTTGCATACAGTAAATGATAGAGGGTGTAATCGAATGTCATTCATTAACCATGAAATGTCTGAGGAGTCAGCTGCTGCCTGAGAAAGGCAGCAGTTGACAGCAGCAGTTGATGTTTTCTGTAGGATCAATATAAAAGCTTTTTTTTTTAAAGTAAGACTGCTAAAGCACATTTTAAGGCAGAGGAAGAGTAAATGAAGAACTAAGTTCAGTCACGGTTGGTATTGTGAGTGTGTGGAACTGTGGAGCTTGTATTGAATGTTGTACTGAATTCATAAGTTGTTTTATTACAGCACTGTGGAGAGCATCACTGAAATGAAGAGCAATTGGTTGATTTGGTGTAGTCATATTAAAGCTGTTACTGTTTGGACGCCATTTGCCTTTTGAAGCAAGACTATTTAACTTCTTAAATAAGAAATAATACATTCTTCCTTTCATTAATGAAAAACAGTAAAATGACCTATAGTTCAAATACACTCAGATGTTCTGCTGTTGCAAACTTACTTGGTCTGGTGTGACCAGTAGCCTAAGGTGGCTAATGCTAGCTAACATTAGCAAGCTTTAGAGAGACATTGCTCTGTATCTGGTATTAATGTGTGTTAGCCAAATTAATGACTCTTCTCTAATTGTGCTACTGTTGTACTTTACTTCTCATTGTTCAGAAAAGGTCACTGTGCCTTTAACAGTGATTATAATATGCAACTGTCACTCTTCACCATCAACAAAATACAAACCTGTGTTACAGAGTCACACTGTGGCCTGGTAGTCTTGTCCTGCCATGTCACAAGTTTGAAGGTCTTACTATACAGAAAACAGAAATGCCAAAAACCAGAATAAGCCCTAAACACTCATGTTCATGATGTGTATGTCATTAATTTAACGTCCCACTGTGTCTGCTGTTTGGTTTTAGCCCAGCAAAGTGAGAAGTGACTGTAAGGAGCTAAAGATGCTGTGTGCTGAGGATGAACAGAGCAGGACCTGCTGGATGACTGCCTTCAGACTGCTCAAGGTACTTGCTTTACTTTTATGTCTTGTTATCACAGATAAATCCAGTGCTGTGAGTCTAAGTTTTTGCTGTGTCTTCTCTCCTGTTTTCACAGTATGGGATAGTACTGTATCAGAGCTATAATGTCCCCCAGCAGAGGAAGTCTAACCTCTCGCATTTCACAGCGCCTGTGGTGAGTATCTGCTCTCTGACATCATCTTCCTACAACCTCGTTCTAATACCCGAACTCAGCCAAGACCAATCCGGATTGATTAACTCACAGTGAATTGGAAACCAGTTCACTTTGTGGCCTCCTTGTGTCTCACTCTTCTTAAGAGGAAACACACAACCGTGGGCTAGATTGCTTTTGCATAAGACGGATTTGTTAAATGCTGAAATGAATTTCCATTCAAATGATCATTGCTGCTGTTGACCTCTGTTAATGAGAACGAGGTTGTGTAGTGAAAGGCTTATGATTTAGGTCAGGCTGCTCATTTAAACAGCATTCTGTAAGAAAAGTACATCCGACACATAACATCTTATCCCAGACTTATTTATTTAAATTTACGTAATGCTCAGTCACACAAGCAGTGCATAAAAGATTGCGCACACAGCAAACAAAAACCTGCATATTTGTGTGTATACAAGCATGCTATGTTACAGCCAGACTAATCGCCTCACACAATGAGGTGCTGGTAAAGGTGTCATAAGCTCCTTTACAAAGACTGAATCAACATAAGTAACAGATCTCTGGAATCTATAATGAGTTTGTATTTAAACTTAACATTACAGACTTGTGTAGTGAGTTATGCTTCAGGGCATTCAGTCCTGTAAGTGTACCTCACTGTAGAGCATTATGGTATACACTCAAGTTATTTTTCAAGCAGAAACTCCAAATGTTCTCTGGTTCCAGCTTCTCCAATGTGAAGATTTGTTGTTTTATAACCTTCTAAACAGAACATATGTATAATGTAAAACTGGTACCAGTGCCAATGTCTAATTTGAGAAAAGGCCAAATTTAATGTATCAGACTGTAATAATTTTCAGTACTGATTTATCTGTCAATTATACCGTCAACTAATAGATTCATTGCTTAGTCTAGTAAAAGTCAGAAAATACAGAAACATCTTGTTTTGTCTAACCAACAGCCCAACACCCAAAAAATGTTATATACCCAAAACAAGAATATAAAACAGAGAAAAAGCAGCAAATCTAGACATTGGAAGTTGGAACCAGAGAACATTTGAAGTTTCTGATAGAGAAATAATTGTAAATTGATCATAAAAATAGTTGAAATAGTGATTAATTTTCTGTTGATAGACTCATTGATTGATCCACTAATTAAATTTGTATAGTTTACAGATTATGATGACAAATCTTTACAGAATGGTTCACAGTTCCCATGGACCAGGAGTCTGTTGAAGTATTAGTAAATTTGAGAAAATACAAGATTTTGAAAGTGAAAAATACAGTATGGGTTAAAAAAATGTGGGATTTTAAAAAGAAGAACAAAGCACTCATTCTAATTCATCAAAAACCTGCAAGTCTCTGGAAAAATCTACATGCTGAAGGAAACACAACTAGTATTAAGGACTGTACATCATTATGAGTAAAAAAAACAAACAGAACATATTTTTAATGTCAAATTTGTACCAGTCCAAATGTCTAATTTCAGAAAAGGTCAAATTTAATAATGTTAAACAAAATCTGATAATGAGTGCTCAAAATGAAGTAGAGTTGTTTGGTTTGTTTATCTTCTGCTAAAGTTAGAAGTAATTAATTAAAACCATGACTGATTTGAGCAGGAGAGCCAGAAAGCCAGGAGGGGCTTGTGCTTTTCTTCAGAGGGGCATTTGTGGATTGACTGAAGTGGGTCTCTGTGCAGACAGGATTTGTCATGCCCCAGTGAGTGTGTCTGGCTTGTTTGACCTCTGACCCTTGTCTACCCCCCTCACCCCATCCCTCCCCCCAACCCACTCCTTGTGTACCACCCTCCCCCCACTCCCCACCCTCTATCACCCTCCATCACCCTCCACCTACCCTCTCCTAACAGCGGAGTGTATCTGAGAACTCCCTCGTCGCCATGGACTTCTCTGGACGGACCGGTCGCGTCATTGATAACCCTGTCGAGGCCCAGAGCGCCGCCCTGGAGGAGGGACAGACCTGGAGGGTAAGCAGGAGGAGGGGAAGGAAGCTTGGGGCGGATAGATCAGAGTCAGAACATGGACGCATTTCAGCGCCAGTTGTTTCATATGATTAACATAAAACATACTAGTTTCCTACAGTATTTAAAAATGACATTTTAGGATCAATTATCATATGGTTTGCTTATGATATTACACTGAATGTTTTGTCATCACAGATTTTTCTTTGAGCAAAACTTCTTTTCCTGGAAAGAATGTAGAGAAGCCTTTTTCCATTATGAACAAGTTTATTTTTACCCTTCAGCACTTTTCTTGGTAAATTAAAGTGTGCAGCAGCAGCTCCACTTATGTGTTGCTGAGATCACAGCTCATAAGAGGCTAGAGGAGAACTCAGCTGCCTGTTACATTTTTTATTCTTTGTTGAAATCATTGCTATGTTTGATTTGCTGTAACAAAAAGCATCAAACTCTAACGAAAATCTACAGAAAATTTCAACCTTTGCGTCTTGGTTTAAAGTAGTGTTTCAACATGTTTCTACATGCTGTGAAGACATCCCTTGTCAAAGGGAAGGCTGATGCTTGATTAGAGGCTTATTTGAAGGATTTGGTTTGATGTGATGTTATCTTATGTAAATGTTATTTCTTCCACATAGAAACGGAGCCAGCGTATGAATGTCCTGGGCAGTCCCAGCCCCCTGCACCCACCCTCTCTGAGCACAGGTACTCACACAAACACCATACTGATTACCTTGTGCAGACTTTTGCCCAGCAAAAACAGAAAGACTAATAAACCTCATGTCCAAGTAAAGCTGATTGATGCACTGACTAAATAAAATGCTCAAACACTGAGTCTCAAAAATGTCTGTCTCTCAGTCATCCACAGGACACAGGTGTGGTTTCATGGTCGCATCATGAGAGAGGAAGCCCACAAAATGATCATACAACAAGGCCAAGTAGACGGGTAAGAAGAACTACTCTATGTGTTGAGTGTGAGAAGAGTTTTTAGGCTGATCTGAGGAATTCTGGTTTTAATATGATGTAATTTTAATGGTAAATATTGCCCCTTTGAGAAGTAGTTGAAAGCTAGTAAGTGAAGATTATTTTGTCAGACTGAAACTATATTAATAAGAAATGTGAGAAATGGTGACATATCTGTGTCACGAAAAGCTTTGATCTTTAAAATGTCAGTGTCTAAAAACAGCTTTCTGGTTTGTCAGCCACACATTTTAGCCTTTATCCGCTGGGTTAAGATAATTCTCAAAGAGTCACAGCAGTATATCATCAGGAATTTGAAATTTAACATTTTACATAGTAATATATATTTCATATTTCTGCTGTTTGATCACTTTACTCCTATGTTCTGTGCATCAGATTATTCCTGTTGCGGGACAGTCAGAGTAATCCCAAGGCGTTTGTGCTCACCATGTGCCACCACCAGAAGATCAAGCACTTCCAGATTCTACCGGTCAGTCACTTCACACTGTAGAAAATGTCTCATGGTCACTGGTAAAATCTAGTGAAATAAGGCAAAGTGAGGCAGATTACTGTGCTGCTAATGATAATGAGTAATATTGTTATATTTTATGTTGTGGCCCAGCTGCTAAACAGTGGGACAGTACACTCAGAACATGCAGTCTTGGACCATCCGAGCAAATGTCAAGCAGGTCCACTTTTTCTGTATGCTCTGAGACACAGCTGGATCTCATAGTGTGAAAATCTTAGACTCATCTGGCCTGCAAGCCTCACCTAACCTTTTTTTAACAACAATTTTCTAAAGCGTAGCATTGCTTTTTTAACATTTTAAAATAGGCTTTTCCTTTCTTCCAGGTAGCAATCTGTTTGCATTCATTTTGTTACAGCACAGAAATCAACTTGAAACAGCTTCAAGGGTCACCCCACCCGCATTATAGGTTTTGACACATCTGGCTACTATGAGTTTTCTGATACTATGAGGATATCCTGTATAGGTACAACAAGTGTGATATTCTTTGGAAAGCTGGAAAATGGTTAATAATTTCAGACAAACATAATAGAAAATGGAATAGTTCTTTTAAACAAGTTTAAGATGCTACAGCCTTGCTAGCAGCTCTATGAGGCTGTTCTTAATGGCGCAGCGGTGCTTTGAACTAACGTCAGTATGCTAACATGCTAACATGCTGATAGCAGATAAAATGTTTACCATTTTACCATCTTAGTTTAACATTTCCTTATAAGCACAAAAACAGGTTTTCCAGTTTTGCAGGTAGTTAGTCATAAACCAAAGTCCGGGGATAAAAGTTATTACAGTTAATCCTGAGATGAACATGCACTGTAAAAAATTTATGGCAATCAATCCAGCAGTTGTGGAGACATTTCGCTCAAAACTAGAAATGTCAACCTCATGGTGGTGCTAGAGGAAAAGTCAGAGCATCACTAAAGTCATTGGGGAAATGAACCATGAATGTCTGTACAACATGTTGTGCTAATCCATCGCGTAGATGAAGAGATATTTCACTAAATAAGTAATATCTTTGACTCATTGATGACGGCAAAAGGAAGGTCAGGGCTTCACTAAAGTCATTAGGATTAATCTCACAGGCAGCATGAATATCTGTATAAAATTTGATCCCAATCCATCCGATAGTCATTGAAATATTTCAGTCTGGACCAAAGCGGTGGACACTTTTCCATCAATTTTCCATCAATTTTCTCTGCTTTCACCTGTCTGATGATTATTATTATTGTCATGTGATATTAACTGTCCTCTCTCCTCCCTTTGACCCCGGTGTGAAGTGTGAAGAAGACGGTCAGGTGTTCTTCAGCCTCGACGACGGCGCCACCAAGTTCACCGACCTGATCCACCTGGTGGAGTTCTACCAGCTCAACAGAGGAGTGCTGCCCTGCAAGCTCAAACACCCCTGCACCGCTGTGGCCTTGTGACACTCCACCGCCCCCACCCCCAACTCCTACACACCCTTTTGCACACTTCTCATCCAGAGATCCCACCCCGCCCCCCCAATCTGCCCCTCCCTCACCAATGTAATGAGGTTGAGGAGATAGAGAAAAGTTGAGTCAAGTTTTGGGGATGTGAACAACTCAGCAGGAGCTGGCAGTGGAGGTTTGATTTCTCCAATGTGCCGTGCTTTTCTCCGCCTTACCGCTTTTTGGATGTTTTGAATGGGAACCGTGCGGATAGTCCAAACGTTGTAGATTTGTGGACCCAGCAGTCGCCCAACTCCTGCACCGTTCTCATGGAGACTGGGTTGTTTTGTCATTGCCATTTTGACCCTGGTCAGTGTGTAGGGGAGCATGTGTTATGAAGACACAGACAGCAGGAGTGCTGCAGGTCTCCCGGATGGATCCCTCCCTCAAAGCCCCTCACCATTCAATCTCCCAACTTTCACCTTCCTTATCCTCCAGGCCTGATAAGCTGTGGTGCCCGCCCCACCCTCGCCCTCTCGACACAAAGTTGTCCGAGGCGGGCGGGGAGCACCACCCTCTGACTTCCTCATCGATCATCAGGGATGGACAGGAACCTCTCTGGGTCTTATCAAACTCGATCCAGGAGTTTTCTCAACCTGTGCAGTCCAGTCTGGATAAGCTGACACCCTGTCCCCTCCCCCCTAACCGAGAGGACTTGACGTGGCCTTCCTGCTGTGTCCTGTCCCACAACCCCCCTGGTGCAACCCAGATCCCGTCTCTCCTTCTCCAAACAAGCTCAGAGAAAAGTTGAGAGAGAAAAAGAGAAGAAGCTAAGGGCAAGATAAGCAGAGCAGTCGCGAGGGTTTGCTGAAAGGACAGAGGAATGTTTATCAGGAAGGCTGTAACAAGCCTCTCTTGTAGAGTTGATTACTTGATGTCATTTTAATGCTGTTTTATTACTGTTGATTCAATGCAGAACTAGTTTTGCACTCCCGGGCGGACAGATGACAGCTGTTCTCTCTAGCTAAATGAAGCTGCCTGCTCTCCGTTCGTCGTCCTCCTCTTCCTCTTCCATCCCCGCCCTCCCCCCCCACCCCTCCTCCTTCTGAAAAGCATGCATGTGAATTTCCACCAGCTCTGATTGGATTACAGTGGCGTGGGAGCAAAGAGAGTCACGGCTGATTATGCAGTGCCTTTCAGAAAGGTTTGGGAACATCTTGGAACTCTGTGTGGCTCATACCAACATGACCACACTACCATTAAAAACGAATGTGCTCTGGAACAGGCTGAACGCCTCAAGACTGTGAGGAAGAGGAGGAGGACTGTTAAATAGACTCCTGAAAAGTGTGTCCACCCCCAAGCTTCTATTTCAGTCTTTTTTTTTTTTTTTTAAATCTAAAGGGTTAAATCTATTGGGCTCACATTCGGTGAATTTGTTTTGAATGTCATTTTCTTTTCCTAGGTCTGTTCTGAGCTCGCTGCTTGCACATTTTAATTATCCTGATTTGAGATTGAGCTGTTATGTTCGGATTTAGCCCCGAGTGGAGATACTGACCACTGTTCCCTCACTCAAGAAAAGACAAATCAACAAAAGCACTCCCATCATGTTTTTTTTTGTTTTAAATATGGAAATGAACAAATGACTTGAAATGTGAACTCAGTTGACTGTGCATCAACACACAGTCAAATGAGCTTCACTCGCCTTAAGTGAAAATTGTGAGCCTTGTGTATGAAATCGAAGCTATATAAAAATGCACATACAGCAACACATTTCAGACAGCAGGAGTGTTACAAATTATATTAAAGGAATAGTGTGACATTTTGGAAAAAAAAATGCTTATTCAGTTTGTTGTCAAGAGTCAGACGAGAAGATTGATACCACTCTCATGTCTGTACGGTACAGCCAGTAGCTGGTTAGCTTAGCTTAGCTTAGCTTAGTATAAAGACTAGAATCAGGGGGAAACAGCTAGTCTGGCTCCATCCAAGGATAACAAAACCCACCTATGAGCATCTTGTTCGTTTAATCCATACAATAATTAAAGTGTAAAAACAATAATTTGTGGTTTTACTGAAGGTTATGTGCTGTACTATTTCTTCACCAGGTGCAGTGACTTTCTAAGCTAAACTAAGCTAAACTAGCCGGCTGCTGGCTGTAGCCTTACATTCAACGGATAGATATGAGAGTGGTATTGATCTTGTCTTGGCAAGAAAGTGGATAAGCATATTTCCCAAAATGTGGAACTATTTCTTTAAAGTAAAAATCCACTTGAACAGAATTCAGAAAACAGGTTCTGGCGATGCGCTTCACATTTCTGGGCCCATTTTCTTGTTCGGTGCTGTATTTATCTTATTTCTACAGACAAACTGGCTAAAATGTTGACAAAATAGTATCACGTCAAGATATTTGCAGCAGCTGCAAAGGAGTTTGGTAGCGTCAGTGGTGAATGTCAGTTGTGGTGTCAGTCAGTCAAAATCAAATAGTAAGGGCTTCTTTCTTAAAACAGACATTTTGCAACAATCGTGCAGACAGAAACATATGACAATAGAGGCAAAGGAAACCATTTCTACACCAGCAGCAGCTTCAGTAGTCCAGAATGTGTTACAGCCATCAGGCATATTAAATTGTACTAGTGGTCATGAATTATTTTAGAGTTTAAACAATTTGTCTATTAATTAATCGGTCAGTTGACAGAAAATCAGTTGGCAACTATTTAACAAATTTTTTTTCAAGCAAAAAATACCAACCACTTGATGGCTCCAGCTTTTTCACATGTGGAGATTTACTGCTTTTCCTTCTTACATTATAGTTAACTGAACGTATTTGGTTTTGGGACAGTTGGTCAGGCAAAAAACCCCAAACAATTGTGAGCTATAGGAAATTGGGTTGGGCAACTTTTACTGTTTTTTGACATTGATATAGACCAAACAATTTATCAGTTAATCGAGCAAATAATTGGCATGCAGCCCCAAATCCATTATTTGGCTAGCTAGCCCAATTTCTGTGCATGTACTGGTTGTTGAAAAGCATTTTGGGAAATGTAGGACGTGAATAACTGAGGTGAAAGTAGATAAAGTAGGTTATACTTAGATGATACACCAAAAAAGTAAACTGGGACACTAAACACGTCTATGTTAAAGTCATTATGTGTAGGATTTGAAAATGTCCAACTTTAGTGCCCCCTAATGAATTGGCAACGCAGCATATAAATTGCATTAGTTCTCTATTGCATGGGTTAATTTTTTTGGGTCACAAAAACGTATGCTATCAAACAAACAATTTTGACATGATGTTCTTTAAAAAAAAAATCCAAACATAGTGACTTTAACAGATAATCTGAGTGGATTTTGTTTCTCTAAATTTGTCCCTGACTGCCCGGTTTTCATCCAAAGGAAAAGTAAGGACCGTATCTGTAAGACTATACAACAGGAAAGGGAGAGAGAAGAAGAACATTCTAGAGAAGAACATTTTAAGTCCTTTTGTCTTTTCCTGCCCTCTCCTGCTGTCGTGTGACCAGCGAATGAAAAGCTGCAGGCATGTGACATAACACCTGCTCAGGTCTGCAGTAGATTTAGCCGCGTCCTCCACCCCTCCCGCCCTCGCCTGCACCTCCCATCCATTCTGTGCCAGATTCACAGTGGACAGGGTTAGCACGAGGCCATCGGACTACCTGCCAGGCTAACTCTCTCTCTCTCTCTCTCTCTCTTTTTCTCTCTCTAAGCACTGTCACTTACACACATGCCACTGCCGCCACCAGTCCACCAATCACTTGACTTGACTGACTCACCAGCTCTGCGCTCCACCAATCAGGCCTTTTCTAGTCAGCCAGGGCAGACTCTCCAGGGATTGGATAATGCTTGAACCCCCCGCCCCCCTCTCCTACCTGTGCCCAGCCTGTAAGCTATGACCCTGTGGTGAACAAGTGTGTGTGTGTGTGTGGATTGGCTAGACTGTTACATTCACTATTCAGGATTGCTAACTCTGCTGGTTATCATACACACTTGCCTTTTAGAAACAGTTACAGGAAGGTTGCTTTTCGGTCGGGTAGAGTCAAGTGATGCCGTGGATTTACAGTATCAGAGGAGACAGGAGGAGGTCGGCTGGAGGTATCCCAGCATTCCCGGTCCTCAGCTGAGGTTCTTTCCTGTCTGTCAGAGAGGGATGTGAAGCCACATCGCTATGGGTCAGCGAGGACGATTCACCGTCCTCTCCTCCTCCCTCCATTTTTAATCACTGTGCTACAATGCAATCCTATACACAAGTCCAAGTATATGAATATACCAGTATACAGTATCATTTGTTTTCTAAGTATGTGAAGCTATGGAGAAGACGTAGATCTAACACTGTACCTAGGTCACAGATCACTATGTATGGGGCGTTATGCTTTTGCTCATAACTCCGTGTAAAATGAAGAATGATTTATTTTGTCCTTTTTTTTCATTATTTGATTGTGTGTATATTGACATTATTGTGTATTTTCTTTCGTTTGCCACAAAATGACCTTTTATATATATAAAAAAAGAATATACCACCGTATATACAGTATTAAATTAAGCTGTTTTTTTTTTTTTTTAATTTTAAGAGATCAAACTGGATTTTTGGTATGTGTCAAATATCTTAACATCAGTTGTGTGTATAAGCTGACAGGCTGTCAGAGTCTTCAACTCTGCCAGCGTCCAATTCCAATGCCATTTTGTTTAAAACCACATCTTTTGAATATCCCCTCTCTGTTTGTCTGTCATGACGGTTTCAAGAAAACACTCCAGTAAATGTTTGGACATTAACCTTACTCACACACGCAAACACACACACACACACACACACTCACACACACACAAGTGGTTTTTCATGGAGAGCACACACACACCAACGCTTAACCCTTGGGGATATTCTTAGCAGCTTCGACACTTTGTACACCTTTCATTACAAGTAGTGCAATTATTCGCCGTAGCTCTAGAGGATTGTGCATTTCGTTTTCTTAACTAAGCCTATTCTTGCAGCAGGTGCCTCTTGTTTCTGAACAGTAACAAGTCCTTAGTTGCCATCCGTCCACTCACCGCGTTCATTTACAGTTAGCTGTGACTGTGAAACATAATCCTACTGGAACTAAATCCTAATGTCAGGTCAACATCGCATACAAGTCCCATCGACATTGGTGACTCACAGTGCGGGTGCGAGTGAAACTGACTCAATGTTTTTCTTTGGGTTGAAGTCATCATAAGCTGAAGTCAAATAAACCTTTCAGGGAAAGAAAAATAAAAAAAAGCAAATGAGCGGTAATCATTTTTTTCAGATAACCCCACTGTGCTTTGCTTCATTCTGTAATCGTCTGTACGGCTCCTGGATCTACATTGTATCCTGTTCAGGTATTTTTGTACAAATAAGGGACTGATATATTCTCTGTTTATTGGAAATTAGAATAAAAGACAACATTGCTATAAACCAAATGGCTGGCCTGGTGATGTGTTATTCTCCTGCTCATTTCTCAGTGGTGTAATGAAAAACTAAAAAGCTTGGTTGGGGATGGATTATAAAAATTCCAACAGATCCTCCGTCCTATTCAAGTGTCCCAGTAAGCCAGCATGTGTAATGCCTGGACCCTGAAACTGAGGCAGCTAAGTGGGATTCAACCATCATTAAAGGGTGGTTTCACATTTTTTTCAATTTTATAAAACAACTAATACCCAAGTGAACATTGAAACAGGTTTTGCTGGCTGTAATCATCCCCACTGTTCATACTGATCATTAGAAGATCCCCTTCAAATGTGCTTACAATGTAAGTGATGGGGGACAAAATACACAATACTCATTTTGAGCAAATATGTATTTAAAGGTTTATCTGAAGATAATATAAGCGTTCTGCAGTCTGAGTTAGTCAAATAAAGTAGATGTCTTCCACAGTTTTTAGTAAAAACAAGTAACTTTTCAGTGTTTTCCAGTTGAGCTGCAGTGAATGGAGTCTAACAAAAAGGGAATTTGGCACTAAAGAGACTGGAACTTTGAAAGATATCGACTTGATTTGACTAATTTGGATGGCTGAAACCTCTCAGTAGCTTCAAATCAAGGTTTAAATACATTTTTGCAGAGTAAGGATTGTGGATTTTGTCCCCCAGTATGGTCAGTATGAATGATTACAACAAGAGAAACATGTTTCAGTGTTCATTTGACTGTTGTTTTAAGACTGACTTCAAAAATTGTGAAACTTGAGTTATTTACACCTGTGCTTTTCTTACTGTGGCATATTAAAACAGTGTTTCAAGATGGGTCCTGCATTATTACCTGTCTTGTGTCAAAATGTAAATGGTTTATATTCCTAAATACATTTTTGTTATACCAAAAATGACACAAACAGGGGCCCGCTGTATATGGGTTTGTATCTATTATAGATATTGTTTATAACAAAGCTAAACCTGCGAGCTTGTTCAAGCAGACACACACTTGACGTAACATTATTCTCCATCTCACCCTGAACATGGCGGCTTATTTAAACTGCTGCACTCACTTCGCACCTGCAGTAATTAACGCTGCTGCTGCACACGTCGCATTTGTGAGGAAAGTTGGACAACAAGCAGCGTCGTTATGTTGCTTTAGCACAGTTTTAGCTTCTGTTTCGAGCCTGGTCCTTAGCTACGGGACAAAAGCGAGTTTCTCCTTGAAAAAATAAATTCTTGACACAGCTTCACTTCAGCGAGGTAAATAATTGCTGCTTGTGTTAGTTTCTGCTGTCAAACTGCTGCTTTTTACCACCTGCTCATGTTTTTGTGGCGGTGTTAATTGTTTTGGCAGCCTGTGCTGAGCTGAAGTGTTTTTTTGAGGAAGATGCAAATCTGGTCTCTTGGTTAATTTTGTGATTTTCTGCTGTCTGTTAGTCTGGTGTGTGGTTAGACCCCAGCAAGAACAGCCTCTCTGATGATGAAGCTAATGGAGAACCTAATTAATTAAGTGTATATTGGATTTATGAATGCATTACATTGCTATTCTCTTTATTAGCTTATTGTCATATATGTAAAAATATATATTGAATATCAAATTTAATCTAGTAATATGAAAGTCTTCTTTGAGTTGATTGCACAGGCTGATAAACATCTAAAGGGGCCGCAGGGGTTAGAATCTGTCAGTGGGCCCCTGTTCCAGTACAAAGACTATTTACACTTGTCATCAAACTTGAGAAAAGACTTTGTGCTTTGGCCAAAGGGAAGATCTGCTTCATTCTCCTCATGTGTCACGGTGCAATTAAGCAGCTGAAAAAAACCCCCCAAAACAAAGCAAACATCTGTTCTCATCAGTGTCACCCTGACACACTTACAAGTCCCACTTTCTGAGGAGAACCACAAACAACCATGAGCTGGAAAATCCTGTGAAAGAAATTTCTGAGAAACTCAGTGACAGCCCTCACTCAGATGACTGTTGCTCAAAAGGTAGAATTGGAAGCTCTTAAACTGAGCTGTGACAGGTTGAGCTGAACAAAATAATATGTGAGCACAGTTACATTTTGACAGAAAGGAGTCTTGTGGGAACATTTTAATGTAAAATCTAAATTGTGAAAGCTGTAATATCAAATACCATAAACCTCTCACTTTACTGATGACATTCACTCTACAGTCTAGTCACCTTATAAACATATTACCCCGATAAGATAAATCAGCATTATAGAGCCATCATTTGACATTTTAGAGTGTTAAAAGAAATTTGACTTGTGAAATCTGTGGTGAGATGCAGTTTGCGCATCACTGTGAGCTGAAACAGTGGTGAGAAGCTGAATCACACTGATGATTGAACTGTCTGAGGATGACAGACTGAGGGAGGAGACTGTGGCTGCATGAGAACTACTGTCACTGTTTGGGTCAATTTATGTTTGTGTCTTTTTACCTGCACAGAAACACGAGTAATCCAATCAGTCATCGACCTGTCAACACTGACTGAGACACACGATAGTTACTTCAAATGGAAAACAAACCCGACCTCAAAAGGACGAGGAATGCCAGAAACCCCTCTGAGTCCAACATGTTGAGGTAAGAAAAATTTTAGAAGTGGACCTTTTTAGAAGATGAAACATAAATCAGAAAAAGTCCCTGTTATGCACATATAATAGAGAGCAGCATCTCTTCCCACTGTGAGCAAAGAGCCACTTGAGGGCACTGCAGACCCGATTTTTGACCCAGAACCAAAACACTCGATGCTAGAAAGCTTCTGATCTTTTTTGAACGCTGAATTTAAAAAGTAATTGCAACACTTAACACTTAACACTTAGGCTGATTAACTCCTCCTGTCACAGAAGCCGACCAATACTGGATATTTGAGGCTGATGTCAGCATCTGTATTTGAGAGTTAAAACAATCTAATAATGATTTTGTAAAAACTTGATAAGGATGCATTAACTTTGATTATTAAAGTAAATGGACCAAGATACAAACAGATGAAAATTGAAAGGACCTAAATAAATGAGTGGAGAAACATAATGATGCTTCTATACAGGAAATGAGGGGTTAATGGATAGTTTTAAGTAGTTTGACCCAACTGAACACTTATGGGAGATTTTACAAGACAGCGTGTTAGAAGAACATCTTTTGCAAGAAAGTTGTTCATCTCTTCAGTAGTTCAGAGATTGTAGAATCTGTAACAAGGAACGATGAAGCTGTTGAGCAGCTCGTGGTGGAACAACACCTGACTGACACACTTCATGTTTTTCCTTTGATTTGTCACCCTGAGCGAGACATTTCACAGTAAAATAAACTTGTGCTTTCTGTCGGACAGACCACTAATGCAAACACTGTTTCACAATGACCTCAATCTTATCTTTCTTGTTTCCATTCTGCAATTTCTTGTTATGTATCTGCCAGCAGATACTGACAGATCTGTGATCAGCTAGTTTCAGGATTAACTGAGACAGTACAGCGCACATCTGACTGAGGGAGTTCAGCCATGAAGACCTGAGGAGGGTCTGTGTCAAACACTGCAGGTTAACTAACTGATCAACAGTGAAATCAGTCAAGTTATGGATGTCCACAAACCTTTGTGCTTCCATTACTGAAAATATTGATGAGTTTTAATTATTTTGGAAGAATGTATTGTTTGGTCTCCTGGAAAGTAATACACAAAAAACACTTATGTGTACATGATAAATCTTATTATTATAATGGTCAGATTCCATATCCATAAATGTACAGGTAAGAAACCATGATTTACTGGCTTCAGCAGAGTTCAAACAATTCAACACTCTCTAAAACAAAAATGAATACTGTAACAGCTTGTACTGTTAAAATTAAAACTTCAAACTAAAGCATTAAAAATTGTATTGTTTTTTTTATTATGTGTACCCTTTTGTGTGTTATGTACATGTAAGATGTTTTTCTTAATATAAAAAAATCAATTTTGGTGAAAAAACATCAGATAAAGTGCACTAGTTAACTGTGTGAGGTGAATATATTAAAAGTTACATAATCTAAAGATACAGTCGCACATAGATTCCAAACAATTAACCATGTTGGCTGTTGTAGAGATGCTGTAGGGAGTAAAATGCCGTTGATGTTGATTAATGACGTAGGGCTGATATATCGGCTGGTATTAGCTTATTGCCAATATGTCAATGTCAGCATATGAATCAGCTGATAGGTACTACAAAGTTGTACTGAAATACCAAACATACAGTATGTTTGAGGCTCAGACAGTGTTTGCATTGCAGAGTTTGTCCATCAGAGGGCACCGACAAGTTTATTTCAACTGTAAAATGCTGCACTCAAATATTAATGTTAATATTGGCTTCAGTCTAATCCACACATCACTTCAGATCAGCTGATTCATCGTGATGAAGTCAGACTGTCTAGTTAAGGCAGGCTCTCGTCCTACATGGCACATAAAACTGAAACCAAGTCCCACAAAGTGGCCAAAATTCATCAGTTGCATCACTGACAATTATCTCTGTTTCTCAGCAAAATTTCTTCCACAGTAATGAAACTTTGAAAGGGGAAACAGCTTCATCTACCTTTATCAAAACTCAATTTAACGTTTATGCTAATTTTACATTTTAGCTTTCCTTAAAATTAATGTCAAATGTTCAAATAATAAAACACAAAATAAATAATAAAAACAAGACTTAAAAAAAAAAAAAACATAATCTCAAACCAGGTACATGTGTTCATAATGTTTAATTTTCAAATAACTGATGGCAAAATGAGAATATTTACAAGAGAAAATGTGTATGATCTGTACAAAGAAATATACATGCAAAGATAAAAAACAAACAAACAAACAGCAAACATGTAAATTATGAAACAAATAAAACTGGAAACACATGACAAAAAAAAAAAAAAGACAAACAACAAAAAACAAAAACAAAACCTAAACTGAGGTATCCAGTTCAAGTCTCCTTGTTTTTAACGGCCTTTGCAAACCTTTTAAAATAAATAAAAAGGTAACAGAGGACTGTTTTCTGTTCGTGGTAGAGTAAGTGTGAACATGATACATCCTAACCCCATAACGGATTAATTTGTAGTTTATGGTGGTTAAACTCTTGTTCTAATCAAATAAAACATCACTAGTTGGTTAGTTTCTGTTTTTTGGGGAAGTTGTTTCTAATGAACAGGAATTTATGAAAGACATATTTTGGCAATAAGTGTCTGTACATAAAGTTAAACACCATTTAACAAATGATGTATGAAAACCCTCCAACTCAACTCCTCATATTAAACTGCAATGCTCCATTCTTTGTGAATTACAAGAGGAATTTATCGCTTTAATCTCCTGCCCTTTTAATAAAGGGTATAGGACATAAAATAACCCAACCGTATTCTTTCAACGTAGTGTTTTTAACTAGTGTAAACAATGATTTCACATGGCCATAGTATATCTAACTCAAGTGAAACATAATCACAATAAAACATTTTTTTTTTAATTAAGTACTATAAAGCTAGATTAACTTTGGTGTACCAATACTACGTAGGCTTACTGTACAAAAAGTGTTAAATAATATTTGATGATTGTAGATTGTGACCTGTAACGCTGGCCTGGAAGTCAGAACACTCAAAAAGATCAAATAAACACAAACTACCAGCAGTGCTTGCAGTACCAAGTACATGCTTTTCTCTAGATTTATTACAGATACAACAGATGTCTTCATAAATAGTTGCATAAAATGTTAAAGCCGCAACATTGCACATGATAATCAAACATAACATACAATGAGTGCATTTACAGTAAATTTGTCTTCCTCTGCCTCCACATTCACTCCCACCTTACTGGCAAAATCGCTGCTGCCACTGAGGCTCCGACAGTCGCTCGTTCCTGCCGTCCAAACGCAGGAGTCCGCTGTGAATGTGAGGGGAAAGAAGGCAGTTGAAGTCTATATACAAGGTAAGGCTTAAACATCTCATATCTGCGCAACACAAGTTTTGTTCTAGGAAAAGCAAACGATGAATGTCTATTGTTTTCTTCTCAGATTGGACAGTGCAGCATTGTTACTTGCGACATGGTCATCATGGTATCTTAGATTAGGTACGTTTTATGTAAGCGCAGCCATCAAAAAGCTCTGATCGCACGTATAAATGTCTCAATAAAGTCAAGAAGCTCAGTCACTGTCTCCAGGATCGGGGTGTCTACAGAGTCCAAAGTAGCACAGCAACTTTCAACTGATGAGCGTTTTTCTACAACTTGTTCTATTTTCTTTGAAACGTAGAGACAGTACTTTTCCTTTCTATACATTGTTTCTATAAGAAAGGGGAGCTTCTCAAAAGTGTTTGAGTTACAGTTTAGTGTAAAAGAGCAAAAACACACAATGTCTCTGTCCCTCTCTAGCCACGAGAGGGGAGGGGAGTTTGCTCTCAGCGCTATCACGAGCTTTGTTGGCATCACTTTCTCCTGAAAGCTCTGCGTCTGTGCAGTGGCGTCAACGCTCGATCAACTGGCTCTTCTGATCGGCTTGAACTCTTGCAAAGGAAAATAAATAACTTTTTTTTTTTTTTTTTTTTTTTTAGATTTTTGTTTACTTAACTACAAAATCTGTTTTGAGTGGAAACCAGCAAGCAGCAGTAGACAAGGGCATCCATTAATTTACTTGATTGGCGAGAACTCTGTTCTCTGGGGCTCTGATTGGCTGAAGACCTCAGAGGGTCTCAATGTAATTGGTGAAAGGACTACAGGACTTTTGTAAATCAACATTCTGTGAAAGAGGATGAGATCAGCGTTCATTATTTCTCCTTCCTTTTACATCTAGACCATCAAGCAGCTCAGTTCCAGAGGAGCCTGCAGCCCTCACAGCCTCAGCACTGCACAACCAACAGAAATATTCCCAAGTTTTCCTGGTCGGGTTGGCGACGCAGTAGAGGCCGAGAGTTGTGAATCTCCTCTCAGGCTTCAAACTCGGGGCTGCAGGCGACTTTGGATGAAGCTCCTGACTCCTCCGATGGGCCGGGCGTCAGTCTGATGTTTCCTCCTGTCTATGAAGGAGATGAGGCGGGAGGTGTCTAAGCAGCACTCTGCTCTGGCCCGGCCGTCAGCCATGCCGGCCTGTAGCCACGGCTCCTGAAGGCAGAGCCCGGCCGGAGGCCTCCTGCTAGGGTCGGTCCTCAGAAGCAGGCACACGAAGTCTCGGGCTGCCTGGCTGACGCCCTGGAAGTAATCCTTGGGGAAGCTGAAGTCCAGCCGGCAGATGTTCAGGCAGGTCTCCTCGGCGCTCTCGTCGAGGAAGGGGGAGGCACCGCTCAGCAGCACGTAGGTCACCACGCCCAGGCTCCACAGGTCAGAGGTCAGTAACACCGGCTCTGCCAGGACCAACTCTGGGGAGGCGAACTCAGGGCTGCCCAGCACAGGGTGGATGTAGTGGGCACTGTTGAGCTGGACAGCATCGCCAAAGTCTGTAAGTTTGACTGTTGGCTGTCCGTTGGAGCTGTGGCTCACCAGCAGGTTCTCAGGCTGAGAAGAGAATACAGAACCACTATTAGTCTTGTTTACGTGACACTTTTCTTATTCATTCAGTCAGTCCAACATTGCAAGTAGATCTGTCCGAGGCTGCAGATACACTAGATTCTGGAGAAAAGGTCAGTTTTTAGTTTTGTAGGCGTTTGGAAAAGAACGGTCATGACAGGAACTTTACTGTGTACAGGGGAAGACCATTGACATCGAATTAGTCTATAACAACATTTTGAAACGTTTTGTGGCTTGAATCTGTGTATGTTTAATTGTACTCCTGCACTAGGAGCAGATCAGTGACTGAACAGATACTGTTAGTAGCTAAAGGCAGTGAAAGAGGGAAAAACAAGCATAAAGTATGGAAAGAGACAAATCCTCCTTCATGTACGTTGTTATTTACAGAGCAGCATAAGATTTAGTATTTTTGCCAGTCTGAAGGCAAAACACATGATAACTCTGCAGTGTGTGATGTTGATTTTTTTCCCACTTTTTCATGTGTTCTTGTGTACAGAAAACTGTAAGGCTCAATTTTTCACACCCTGCTCAGTTATGTAATGTTTTCCTGGGCTGCTACATGTAATATCAAGTGTAGCAATGAAACATCGTGGAAACATTAAGGTGAAACTACTTACTTTAATGTCCAGGTGTACTATCCTGGAGTTGTGCAGGTAATGTAAAGCTTCTAAAACGTCCCGTAGGTAGCAGGCCACTTTCTCCTCCGTCAGATTCCCCCAGCTCACAATGTAGTCCAGCAGACGGCCTTGGTCAGCCCTGACATACAAAGTAAAACATCTCAGGGAAGGCTTATCATATCTTATATGTGTGTGTGTGTGTGTGTGTGTGTGTGTGTGTGTGTGCCCAAACTATTCATGTGAATGTTTTTTTTCAGCCCTGTACTCACATCTCCAGGACCAGAGCGTAGCTGCTGGAGGTTTCATACGTGTCTAACAGGCTGACTATGTGGGGGTGTTGGAGCCTCTGGAGCAGATTGAGTTCCTGAGTCACCCGGTCCCTTCTCATCAGCTTCTTGTTCACCTGTTTGACCGCCACCGAACGTTTGGTGCCCCGGTGGTCACAACGCTTGACAACAGAGAAACGACCCCTGGTGAGAAGAGAGAGGACAGACATTCAGAGGTCAGTTGGTGTCCTTCTCAAAGTTGTTGTTGTTAGATCATTAAAACTTTCATAATGTGAGTTTTTGGTCATTTATATTCAATTCATGTAACTCCCCATAAACAATCTGTGTTGTCTTTTTTTTTTTTTTTTACATTTAGCAAGTCAAATTAACTTATTTCAGTGACATTGGGAAGAAAACACTGAATGTCAGATGTTCTTTTTTTTTTTTTTTTTTTTTAACAAAAAGCCAATATTGGAGGAGTAGCAAAGAAAAACATTTATACTGGTCTAAACATGGAGATACTATTGAGATTGTTTTACCTGCCCAGTTCAACCACCTCAGTGTAGTGAGACTCAAAGTTGTCCTTCCAGCTCACTCTGATGCCATCAGTGGACACAGCTGAGAAACAGCACAGACAATTACAATTAATGTCACACTTAGTACCAGTATTATCAGTTAAGCTCTGTGCCAGAAGTGACACTGTAATAATCTGTTTATTATTTGTGCTCTCACCCAACACTCTGAGGCTAGCTGATGACGTAACGCTGCCCAGCTCGTTGGTGGCTACACAAGTGTAAACGCCATCATCGTCAGGCGCTGCGCCGATGATCCGCAGGGTTGCTTCACCCATATCACTGAAACACACATACAAGGATCGTGTGTTTACATCTGCTCTGATCATTTTTAAAGACTTTCAAGATACCAAAAACGCAGCTCAGTCTCCAGGCAGAGTAAACAGTGTTGGCGATTTTTGAATATTTCACAGTTCTAGAAGACATTTTCATGTAGACAATTGTTTTGTTTTTTTTGTAACTCCTACAAAGTTACATTAGTGCAGTGATAATGTGACTCTGTTCTCTTACCTGTAGGCGATGCTGAAGTGTCCGTTGTTTGTGAGGTTGCTCTGGTTGGGTCCCTTCCAGGTGACTGTGGCCCGGGGTCGACCACAGACCTTACACCTGAGGGTTACGCTCTCTCCGTTGTCACATGTCACGTCACTCAGAGGGACAAGGAACTCTGGAGGAACTAAAGGGAAGCAAAGGTGAGATGATCTTAACTGACACCTTCAAAATTCAACAATAACTAGTAAACATTAATGGTAAATGGTATGGAAATGCTTTTGTCACAGTATTGTTAATCTGCAAACAAACACTATAATGCAAAGTGACACTTACCATCATAGATGTAGTTTGGATTTAGAAGCTGCAAAGAAAGAGAAAAGAACATTGGATGATAAGTTGCAAAACTATGACCTAATAGCAGCTCCAGAGTTTCCTGATGTGTTCTGACAAACTCACCTTTACAGAAACTTTATTGGCCAGGCCATCTCTGGACTTCCTGTAACCGTTTTCCAGCTTGGTCTCTTTCTTGGCCTCCTTCTCCTTTTTCTCAGACTTCTTACGGATGCGCAGGGTTGTATGCCAGGAAGACTTCCTACTGGGACAAAAAAATGGCTCAAGTAAATCAAACAGTTTGGCAGATAATTCATGAAAAATATCTGAATAAAACAATAAAATTAATTATTCATGAACTATTTCCAGAGCTCTTACTTGATGGATCCCTCGGGGCAATCAGGGACGATGGCCGAGGTGTGTCCGAGCACAAATCCGGGGATCCAGCCCTCGGCGGCGGGGCCCTGCTCCGTAGCTGCCCTGAACACCAGGAACATGTTTTGCTGGTTGCTGGCCAAGATCTGGACCACCTCGCCCTGAATGACGCTGATCTCATCCTCCTTCACAGCCAGGTAGTCCTGGGTCACCAACATGGTGGATACGCTACTGCTGCTGCTACTTTCACTCTGTGCCAAAGGGAAGAAGGAAGGTCATGCAGATAACGGTAAGTACAAAGTTGAACTATGGTTCATTGCAGGAAAATGTAAAATCTTAAAAATTATGACTTCACTTTGGCAAGAAATCAACTTTCATATCAAACTGATTTTAAGTTGCCACTGTGATCATATATCCTTAGAAAAATATGAATCTACTACTTTTGATGAGGAAAAAGCGAGAAAAGTGACAGAAAAGGTCAAAGCAGTAGAGAAGAACCTAGAGGATAAACACTGGGAATAGATGATTGTTTACTGTCCACTTGATACAGTCTTCAGAAAGGATTAGAGTGAAGTGTAAGAGACTAAAAAACAGGATTCATTATTTTCCTCTTGAGGAAAAAAAAACAGAACTGGATGAAGAAAGGCAGGTATAAGATGATTTCCATTTCACTCGTCTTTGCTCTCCAGGGAAAGACGAGAGGAGGAACGTTAGGTTGAATGAGAGGATCTGTCAAGTTCGTTTGTAGGCAAACTACAAACGTCGGAGGTTAGTTGCAGGAAAAGTAAATTTCAGCACCACACCATGAAGACAGCAGGAGGTGAAGGACGGCCAAGAGCAAGTCAGGTGTTAGTATAAGCTTTGTTAGAGTTAAGAAATCAAGAGACAGCCTCGATAGCGAATCACGGAAGAGTTGAAAAAGCTCCACTAGAAAAGTTTAGAACCGGAAAACATGTTGGCAAACAGTTGAAACTGTTGCCAGAGACTTAAGTGTCTTCAGAGAAATTGTCTAAGCTAGAGAAGATGATGTTGAAGAGCAGTGAAAGCTGTCAGAGATGCATAGTAGTGGACAGATTAGTAGTGCTGGCTGCAGCAGGACACGAGACAGACAGGACAGACCAGGCCTCCTCTGCCTCGGTGTTAGTCGGAGCAGCACAGGGCAGCAGGTAATAGTCTTACCCCGTTACTCTGGGTGGACTGGATGGACTGCTCGCTGGCCGATGAGCACGTACTCATGCGGTCAGCCTCCTTGCTGTGCGTGGAGTGTCTGTGGGTTTGGCTTTGGCTCCCAGATCCAGAGCCAGTCTGGATCTGGTTTGAGTTCTGACGGACTGGAGCCTCTCCTGCTTCCCCTGGGAAGGTGAATGAGCCAGGCCGGCTGGCTGGAGAGCCCGGCATTGAGCTCCAGAATCCAGACCCCGACTTCTGGCCAGGGCTGGGAGGGGGAGGAGGGAGGACATCCTTGCCAAAAGCGGGAGTGGCCAGGGGGGGCGCCATAGGGGACACGGCTCCAGGCCGTGGTTTGGATGTGGGTGTGGAGGGCAGAGGCCCGACTGTGGCGCGGGGAATAGGGGCTACAGCGCTGGCAGGGGTCTGTGCCTGGTCCTCTGGGGTCTGGATGGGGCGCTTGCCCTGCGGGCTACCCCCTGGAGGGAGCAGGGGAGGAGGGACAGGACGAGGGGACGAACCTGGATCACAAGCGAGCAAAACTCACACCTCAGTCACATCTTTCATTTTGCCAAAAGAGCACATGGTTCACACACAAAAACAGACATTTCATACCTGACATCTTGTTGGGGCCGTCGGGGTCGGCCCCGGGGTGGTGGCGAAGGGGCTGGGGCAGACGGGAAGGCTGGGGGATCCTGGATGGTCGACGGGAGCCACCCTGGGGCCCTGTAGGGATGGCGCTACCCTGGGTGCTTCCACCGACACCAGGGGGAACACTAGACCCACTGCTGCCTCCAACTGGAGCTCCCATGCTGGGCACACAGGACCCACCGCTCGCCCCCACGTGGTTCCTCTGATACTCGATTGGTGAGGTCAGAGCTGCGATAAGGAAGAGGAAGAGTGAGAGTGGTCATGTGGCAAAGTGTTCCTTCTGTAAAACATGTCCTCTGTTGTGTGTGTGTGTAAGCCTACCGTTGAGGAAGTTGCGTTGGCTCTCCAGTATCTGGCTGATCTGAAGGGTCCAGACCTCACGCACCCCTGGGTGGGAGGAGTGAAGCACAAAGGACTCTATGGTGCCGTTCGTTGACCGAGAAGTGAGAGTGAACTTACAGGGATCGCCTTCCACGTTCTCCTCCAGACCCAAACAGCTTATCTGAGACACAAGAGAGGGAGGGGTTTGCATTTTCTATTTTCTTTCCTCAAATGCTTACATCTCCATAATATCAATTTTAAAACCTAAAAGTTCACTACCTAGAAAATAAATGCATGTCTGATAAACCAGATCTTCAAGATAAAAAAAAACCCCAAATAAAATGTGAGTTTTAGATTATCCAACCAGATGAGTTTATAAACCTTTGGAAGAATATTTACATAGATATTTTTTTACTAGTTTTTGTGACTGCTAACTTCGAGATATAAAGTTTGTAACTGACAAGTTGAGTCTCTTTTAGTAGGCTGAAGTTTGTCCACACGATGGAGCTGTGAGCCTTTACCTGACAGCTCGGTGGTCTATACACGTACATCAAGTGAATGGATTACTACCACACACTCTAGTCTCACCTTGATGCTGTTTTTGTAGAGGAAGCCAGGCAGGGAGAACCCTTTCTTCTTGTCGAGGGGCTCACTGAAGATGAGCAGCTGCTCAAAGAGGAAGACTCTCCTCTCCTTCATCCGGCCAAGCATACTGCCCTCTGGGTCACACACCATGAATGTATCCTGCAGCAACAGGCGGCCCTGAGCCACGATCTTCCCCTAGAGAGGAAGATGAACAAGAAGATGGGAGATGATAAGAGGTAAAGTTTGAATTAACAGGACAAGGTGTCAAATGAATCGTTACTTTTATTCATTATTATAATTTCTTACATCAAATCCCTGAAGTCGGCCGACATTCATCATATCATTGCACCTTTTTGGCACGATGCACATGACCTCCACCGCTTTCTGTGAGGGTCACAAATGATCAAAGGGTTAATGGGATTGTTGAACATGATTGGCTTGATTTTGAGCCGTATCTCTCGTCTTACCTCCAACTCCATAGACTCCAGCCCAGCCTTTTTAGAGTGTTTCAGGAAATCCTAAAACAGAAAAAAAAACCACTGCATAAGACAGTATTAACTCAACAGTTTCAGATGTTCAGATCACAAGGGAGGTGTATATAAATAAACAGTAGCTGGAGCTCTGGCACCCCCTGCTGTATTATAACAAACCAACCTTCAGCAGCAGCTGATACTTCATGATCCTTTGGACAGGCTTGATGAGCAAGTCTGTGATCTGCAGTCTGTGGTTGAGCCGCTGCTTCAGGTCCTATAGAGTCAAAGGTCAGAGGTCACTGGAAAGGCTGATAGTTTTAAGGAGGCTTTCAGGAACAGCTGTGTGTCTCATAATGTTTGATTCTCTTAAATAACAGGCCCATACCTCAAAGTAGGTGTCGATGTACTCTGAGACAATGTGCTCTGACTTGGGCTTGTTTTGACAGTACACCACGTACATGTTTAGTCTCCGTTCCTGGACACAAAACGCACACACACAATTACAAGATGATCAAATGTATACAAATGTAAAAAAAACTAAGCTGGAATCCATCAAGGACAAAACCTGTTTGAGAAAGAGTGGTCCCAGTCTGTCAGGGTCCTCCAAACATTTCTCCAACTCCCCGAGGAAGAAACTGAGCAAAAGAGAGACAAGAGGAAGTGAGCCAGTGAATCTGACCTAAGAAAGCTCTGGATTTTCTACATGTGTGTCACATACTCTTTGTGCCAGTCGAAGATTTGGTGGATGTTGCCAAACACGATTTTGTCTTTCCCCTTCATATCATCAGGGACGCCCTCCTCCTTCATCCTGCTCATGTAGCCCTGAAGATCGACACACAAACACATTGTTAACACAAATTTACGACAGGAAGTACTTTCTATGACTTTAAGATGCCAGTAAGGGTGAAAAGTGATACAGTCCTATTAGGAAAAACAGTCTGCTTGACTTATTGAAAATCAAACTGCTGCTGATAAAGCATCAACTCACCTCCACCACCAGGCCCAGGTCTCTCACATAATCTCTCTCCGTCTCCACCAACTCCAGCAGAATGTAACTACAGCAAAACAAAAATCAGACATGTGACTAAAATTCAAGGGACAGCTACGTCCAAACAAACCAGTGTATGTGTCTGATGGAGATGAAGGAGGTGGACGTACTGTCTCTTCTTGAGGATGCTGGTCCTGCGTTCGTCCATCTCTTCAATAGGGGATGAGGAGGAGAGGAGGGAGTTGTCAGAGGGGTTGAAGGAGGGAGAGCTGCTGTCTCCTTGTTCTACTGACAGCGAGCTGGGTCGGTCCTCCAGGGCCTGCAACATGGAAAAGAAGAACAAGAAACAGGCGGTGAACAAATGTGTGTGAAACATGGTGCAAAAAAGGTTAAAGGTTTAACTATGTTTTAAATTAAATTGCTTGCTTTGGCATTTGATCAAGCTACTTCATGTTGGTGATATACAGTATTAAGAGACATTATATTCAATATAAATTCACAACTTTAGCTGATACCATTATCTACATGGAACCAGACAGGTTTTGTTCAAATAGAAGTCATCAGTTCTTAGAAGTTTGTTAATCCCAGTGAGAATGAAAAAACTCACTCTGGTCACTTTCCTTTGCCAGTTTCAAGGAGTATCTTTTTAATTTAACTGTAATCAAGGCCTTTGAAGACAAATTCAAACTCATTGACAGAATACAGCTCAGTATTACAGTTGAAAATAGCTCTGTCGGCTGGGTTACAGAACATCATGGTTAGTATGTTCTTGTTTTCTTCTTTATTTTCCTACCATCTTGCTTTTGACCAGTTCCTCGATGGCGCTCACCAACTCAGCGGCACTGGGCGTCTCTGAACTGGACGGACGGACCGACAGACGAGAAGAGGTCTGCACAAAAATGAAGATATAAGATGGAGGAAAAAATACAAGCATAAAAACCCTACAGTCGAACCCAACATCTAATTCTGCTCTTCAGCTGGTGTGAATACAACTTTTCCACTGTCTTCATACTTTCACTTTTTCTTTAAAGCTTCCTCATCTCTAACACCTAAAATAACTACTTTTTTGTTTTTATATGAAAACTTACAGGCTCATTGAACCCATAAATGATGTGAAATTAAATGTACTTTAATCGTAGTACTCCAACTTACAACAGTCCATAAAGGGATGGCAAAATGAATTGCCTCATATTATCTTATGAACCATTTTTTAAAAAGGTTTTGGTTAAGATAAATTGCAAGATTAGCTTTCGTTGAGCTTTTTCTCGCATTAGTTTTATTATAGGTGAAGGTTATATTTTAGTTGTTTGAGCGAGCAATGATTTTGTGAAAATGTTTGTTAAATGTTCAATGTTTTAATCTGAAGAGATATCCAAAAAGGTTTTTGCACTAGTGAAACCCCAATGTTTGGGTTTAAGTCTCAAGGTTAAAACAAAGTGAGAAGTATATGAAATTTTGGAAACTGTCAATAAAAAGGTAAATACATGAGGCCGGAAGTGGGTGAATGAAATGAAAAAAATGGGGAAAATGGGAAATGTCAGAAATGGTGATGGGGAGGAGGTTAAAAAAATAAATAATAGATGTGATGTTTGAGTGAAAGATGTTTTTGTTGTTTTCTGAAGTGATGAAGAACAGCCTTTGAAATAAAGAAAGGATGCTAACAGAGCGAGAATGAAAGAGGCATATGTATGTATATATATATATATAGTTCAGGAGACTCTCACCCTTGCTGTGCTGTGCTTCAAGACTTTCCCCAATTAGGTTTCTGGGTGAGGCTGTGTGCCCTTCTGGCCTCGCCAGCGTTTAGAGATGCCAATTACTCGCATGGGTAATGAGGTTAAACGCACAGAGGGTAAAAGGGAGATGAGGACGAGCGGGCAGGGGTTGGTGAGCAGGGGTAGGGGTCAGGGATGACGTGAACAAGGGGGGGGCTTTTCAAATTTTCACCTCAGTGTGGGGTCAGGTCATATTTAGATTATCATACAGGGATGCCGCAGGTTATTTTAAGGACTTACTTTTTTCTTTTAAACCTCACTTTAGCCACCATCCTCCTCTCCACTTATTATACATAGGCATGCAGGAAAAGGCTTTGGTCCTGTGTTAATCTAACAGGCTCAAGTCATTACAAAATTTGCTTTAAAATTTGTATAATTTGGCTCAAATGAGGCGTTACAGCCTTCTGATCTTTACTAACACAGACATAAAAACTTCCATTGCCCTCAACTTAAGAGTTCAGAGCTACATGCTTCCTCTCTACATCTACATTTTTCCTTTAATGTTCTTCCTGATCTGCCAGGCGACAGTCCATTACAGCTGTGCGTTGAAGAAATAGGGCAGAAAGTATAAGTCAAAAGAAGAGAAACTAAAAAAAGATGGAAGGAAAATTGCACTAAAGAAATACAGGAATGTTCAAGAGTTAAGAAAAATACAAAAAAGTGTAGAGAGTGTAAATTCTTGGGGGACAGATAGGTGCACTTTAAATAGAAGAAGTATAAGTCTAAAAAAGCCAAGGAGAGATTCTAGTTTTACTTCCTTTTAATAATCTGTAGTAAAAATCAAAGAAAAAACGCTTCAGAAATTAGCATTTAAAGCTGAAGAGTACCAAGAGCGGAAAAAAGAGAGAATTGAAGAATTGACTGAGGGAAGAGACAGAGGGGGAAGATCGGGGCATTTCAGATGGAGAGGTATGGAAACTGAGACAAAGCAAAGACAGGACATAAATCAAGGTAATGCTACAGCATGGTGAACAGCAAACGATACAACCAGGAAACAAAACAAAAGAGAAACAGAAATTAGTGTCAGAGAGGTCTCCGCTTTAGTCAAGGAGGAGACTTGGACTGCCTGAAACTTTTCATTGGCTACTGCTTTAGAAGAGAGGGAAGAATATGATGCCACATGCCATAAAATGTTATGCATAACAGAAACTAGGGAGTCACTCAAAAACTGGTCAGGAAATGTCCTTCTTGGGAAAAGTGTGAAATGAGCGAAAATGTAACCTGCACGAAATAGAAATCATAACTGCAATGAGAAGAAAGAAACTTGCATAAGAATCTTAATATATCTTGTCAGGCCGGGTCTCTGCTTCTAACTCTTATTGTAACAGGTGAGATTTGGTTTTTGGCACCAATTTCACCTGATTATGTACTTTTCAGACATAAAAGCTTTTAAAGCTGTCACTCTTGTAGAGTTTTTGCACATTTTCTGTACCATTCAGCAGAGTAAATTGTCCAATTTCATTCTTGATTTCCACTGTAAAATTAAAAAAAAAGTAAAGTAAAAGTGCACTAAAGCTTCTGAACTTGATGGTAGATCACAGTTCCCCTTCTAGACTAAAATGTAAACTTAAAAGGACCAACAGACTTCCTGCTGTGCAAGAACTTTGTGGTAATTAGACCTAAAATTTAAAAAAAGAGAACTGTGAAGCAATCCTATAGTACCAGAAAATGCAAACTCAAAGGGGGTCACTACTACAAATCATTAAGTTTAAAGCAAAATTGATTCTGATTTATAGTGTAGTTGTGTACAGTTTTTGTGTCCCTGCCCCAAATGATAACCTCTCCTTCTTCCAGCGTCTCCTCTGCTTCTCCTGTTCATCATCTTTGCCTGTTTGTTCACTCCATCCCTTTTCTCTGATCGCTTCCTTATTTCCCTGCTGTGATGCCCTCCATCCCCTCACCTTATCATCCTGTGAGTCTGGCTGCAGCAGGCTGTGCTGCTGGATGGCCATAGGCGGAGGCAGAGGTACAGAGTCGGCGCCCTCCTCGCCCTCCTCCTCCCCGCAGCTCTGCATGCCTGAAGAACTGGACTTGGACAATGTGCCGCTCGACAGGCCCTCGTTACGAACCCTCTGCAACGCACATGAAGTTCAGGTTCAGTCGTAATTCTTTACAGAGCTGTATTGTGTACTGCAAAAGTATCATGTATCCACCTCCTCCACGGTCTCGTCCTGAGGAGTGGCAGCACTGTCGTCTGAGTCTTTCTGGGATCCCATCGTCATCTCCCCGCTCTTCCTCACATCACGGCTCTTCTTGTGCTTGTGAGCCAGTTTCTTCACGTGGCCGTCTGCCTTGCCGCTGCTGAGCCGGCGTACAGGGCTGGTGAGCCACTTCCGCAGGGTGTTACCTAGAAAATACACCAAAATCACTTTAATGCCGTACAGATTAAAATTTAAAACCACACCGTAGAATAACAGTTTACTTTAACCTGCCTTTTATTTGCATGGCGTTTGACAGCTGAGCCTTTTTCATACAGACTTCAGAGTACAGTTCTGCCAGTACTTGCAGGCTTAATGGGATCTTTTTTTAATTATAAAGAGTACTAGAACACCCTACTCAAGAGGTAGTTTCACCTAACTTCAGTATTACTCAAGTAGGATTAACTTCTGTGGAAAACTATGCATGTAAAATTACAAAAGTGACTATTTTGTTGACCAAGCTGTTGTTTCTCGCTGTAATTATGTAAAGTATTTCGAGTTGATGTGGTTGAGAGAATTTTTTATGGGATTTTAGAGCAGACACAACAGAGAGCATGACAAAGTAGATCATACCTGGTCGTTTTGGCCCTGGTGAGGTGTGAGAGCCAATACCATGACCTGGCTGAAGCGTTGCGGACGACCCTGGCATGATGGAGTCATTGCTGCAAACTGACAGAGTGTCTGTAAAACAGAGACGAATGTTATGGTTTAAAAGACTTCTTTATGATGCAGACATCCACAAAGTGAGAGATTTTCACAGCATGGTTGATTACTGTGCATGTTATGTCCCGTAAAGATTCGCTTTTTATCAACTTCTTTTACGTTAAATGTACAATGAATGTGTGAAAGCAAAAGTATTATTTTCTGTCTTTGACATTTTTTAAACCCCTGCGCTAAATAATTGATTAATCATCTAAATAAGCATTTTCAGCCCTGGTGCATGAAGTCTCTAAATACAAAGCACACCTTTCACTTCATAAACTGTACCTTTGTGGTTGAAGATGCCTTCCATCTCCATGGAGGACCGGGAGTGGGCGATGCAGAGCACGGAGCAAGGCACCAGACCCTCCTGGGCGGGGGAGCGGTCTGTGGTCCTGACCAGGCACCAGTCTGGCTTGTCGTGGCAACGCTCCAGAACCTCCACCGTCTGGCCACGCCGCACTGTCAGCTCGTTGCTGTTGCTGGCCATGAAGTCGTGGATCACCACAGTGAGCTCACAGCCACCAGAGAGCTGAGAGAGAGAAGGAAGGATGCTGGTTTGTACTTTATCAGGTTCAAGATGGAGTGATGCACAGTAATGCCAGATGTGAAACACACTGAACTTTTCCTCTGACTGCAGAAAATCTGCAGGTATGAACTACACCACTGGGTCGTGTGTGTGTGTGTGTGTGTGTGTGTGTGTGTGTGTGCGTGCGTCTCACCTTGTCGCTGTCCAGTGTGTTCTGTGAGGTGCGGGAAGCCAGAGAGATGGTGTCTGGTTGGCTGCTGCCTTCACCCTGACTGTCCAGGTCCTCTCCATCCCTAACACACACACAATCAACAAAATGTGTTTTTTATTGTTTTTTTCATGAGATAACATAAGTACGTAATGTGCAGATAAACTGTATGATGTATATTATTAATGTGTTAAAACTAATGTATTCTGTGCAAATATGCTGTTAGTAGTTTCCTTAATAAATCCCAAGTTGGATTTGTCACAAGTTTACCTTCGGCCCTTGTGGTGCTTTGCTGTGGTTGGTTTGGGAATATGAATGGGCTCTTTGAGAGCCCCTCTCAGGTGAATGGTGCGCTCCTGGATCACCTCCCTGATGTGCTTGATCCAGTCCTGCTTGTTCTCAATGCTGGACGCCTGTTATTGGTCAATGATGAAGGAGGTGCAAGAGGCCAAAGGTTAGAGTTGTCTGGAAATCAAATTTCTTTGGAATTCTTGTTTCACTCTGTGCGTTTCACACAAGTCTGAATTTGCCTCTTGTCATCTCTTATCAAATGTAAATTTACTGGTGAGGGAATTTTTCAGATAAATGTTATTTTATATAAGCCCCCTCCAGCTGTGGACCCCTGGAACAGTGACCCCAACCTTGTTTGTCAGACGTACCTCCAAAGCCCTGTCAGATTAACTCAAGTAACCCCTCTTTGACACCACCTGTCATGTTTCAAATGTGGTAGTCAACTGGATGTAATTTAATGTAATTGTTGTTAAAAACTGGATAGTGCTACAATAATGTTTTCATACAATTGAACTGTCAGTGTCTCCGTCAATTGAGTCAAGTTTGCATTTGGACTACTACCACTTGGAAATGGCAGAAACTGGATGTTTCAGCTATTTATCCATTACTTTTAGCTAACTATTTCAACTGATTATCCATTGGGCTCCCGTTACTTAGCCATGTCAGCAATTGATCAATTATGCTACTTTTAGCGAACTATTCCATCAGTTAAGGCAATCCATTACTTTTATCTATCCACTTCAATTAGTTTATCATAGATTTTCCATCAATGTCTTTTAGCTAGCTATTTCAGCAGTCTTCTTTTTGCCTGCTTACCAACTAGTTCTCATGCACCCTTAATTGCAACACGTGGTGTTCATGTGTCGAAGTAGCCTCAATTTGTGGATAAATGTCTTTAATCTGTTTACTAATAACTGAAAATGTCATCAATAATTGTAATTTATATAACTGCAGAAGTTACAAGTACAACTGGTTGGGAATCACTGTCCTTGAATATTCTCAGGCTTTCAGCCCCCCCGGCTATAGCAATGGGATAAAGTGTGTTTCTGCTATGGATCACGTGTATTGCTTTTACCCACCCACAGTATTGTAAAGCTATTGTTCAAGAAGAACGAGGATAAGAAGTGCTAAGAGTTTCAGACTTGTGAGAAGTGGCTGAGGGCTGTGTTGTGGGATATTCTGTACTCACCATCGCTCCATGTTTGGATCCCTGACTTAGCTTTGAATTTAAAATATAAAATAGAGAATTTCACTGGTTTGGTTTTAGAAGATTAACAGGACATTTTTTTATGCTGACAAAATGGTTTGACATGATAAAAACGTACAACACTGATAATGTACCTTGACATTGTAGCCCAATTACATGTGTAGCAGACTGTAATGGATGGTGTCTGTGTGTGTGCGTGTGAGCATGTGTAGTTAGTAATGAGACACACTTTATTTACAATGCACATACCACATGACTGCTTCTCAGCGGTTAGTTTAGTAGTCGACATGTATGATAGAGTTGTAATGCTCAGAATTAAATGTGTTAGGATTTTGGCTTCATGCTGTTCCAACGACTGACACAAATTTTAATCCATGAGGATGTTTAAAAATGGGGGTTTGAAAAATTTACAATGAAAACTAAAATTTATGCATTGTCTTAGTCCTATAATGGCGGTTAAATCATTAAAAAGCAGATTTTTCTGGTAGAGAAAGATGGCTACTCATCTCTTTGATTAAAGTGGCACACAGCCAGTATGGGGGATTGTGGGCGTTCAGGAGTTGAATCAGTGTCAGCAGCGTTGGTGGAAGCATGTCAGCCCACAGAGAGAATTAGAGATACAAACATCCACAGAAAACACAGCCCCAGATATACAGATGTGCCTGTGTTTGTTAACAGATAGAACAAAGCAGGACCTAACCCGAGGACAGAGGCTGGCAGAAGAGAGACTGACAGAAGACAGAAGGAGAAAAGAGAGAAAGCAACAAGACTAAAGAGGAAACTGTGACTACAGAAAGCTTCTCGGCCACCTTGAAGCTGCACATGCAATCCAACAAGACGTCAGAGAGTAACAGGAAAGACTTGAATATGAAAAGAAAGGTAAGAGAGGCGAGAGAAAACTGGGTTAGCCCGATATAGAGATTTTCCGACACACTGGCCCAGTACTGGCCTTTTAAAACAAAATCAGATATTGGTTTGTTAGTGACATCCTCCACACCAATATGAAAGTTTAAGTATTTACTGAGTTAGACGAGTTTTTGGGGCTATGAGAATAACATTTTAGGGCAAACATTAACTACTTGTAATGTTTTATTATATAAATAGTCATGTTTTTCATGTTTGTGCTGGCCTTTGAAAACTCATATCGGTCAAACCATAAAGGGTATTTATAGAAGGAATAGAGAGGAAGAGAGTTTTACCTTGAGCACAATCTTGTTGTCTGAAGTTGGGGTGCGTCCCACCCAAAGAGCAAACTTACAGGCGTCTCCCTCAACATGCTCTGTCACCCCTAACTCTGATGTCTGGGAAGAGAATATAGAAATGACATGAGAAAGCCTTTAGTAATGTCATTAAAAGTCAACAATGTCACACTCTCGCTCCAAATACGGTTTGACGTGTTGAAACAGTTGAGACTTGAGACTGTCTCAAGTGTTGATTCAAGTAGGGCAATTAGATTTACTTGTATTTTGTAAAACATGGTAACAACTGTAACCAGTAGAGGATATCAGCACTGCAGTTAAAGATAAGAGACATTGAGAAATATTAAAAAAGCTAATTGTGTCATCTGCCAATAAAAACCTGATTGGATCTTTAATCTTAATTCAGTTAGTCAAGCAAAGACGAACATCTGATCAAAACCTCCAAACATAGACACGAAAGAAATTTCACCAAGATCGACTTACAAAGAGTTTGCTCTTGTAGATGTATTTGCTCCTGCCGTTTGAGTCCTTGACCTCCTTGCTGAAGACAAGAGACATCTCGAAGAGGAAGAGGTGACGCTCTCGACCCTTACGGATCAGAGTCTTTGGATCCCACACCTGGAAGGACTCTTGGAGAATCAGCTCGCCCTGTGACTCAATGTTTTCATCAAAACCTGGGGGAAGAATGGGAATATTAGCACCCGAGTTCTTAAAAATCTCCTTGTTGTCTGATCCGGGGGGAGTTGTAAATTGATAGAATGGTAAGCTCAAAAATATCGTTTGCAGTAAAAGATCACAGAAACATAAATAAGATTTCACAATGACTAATATGTGTGTGAGTGTTAATCACCTTCCAGCATAGAAAGGTGCATGGCATCGTTGGCTTTCTTGGGAACACTGAGCATCACCTCCAGGCCGTCCTTAATCTCCCCTTTACCTTCTTCGCAGCATGTCAGCAGCTCCTGCAAAGGTACAAACACCCACAGAAACCATGAAGACAAGAAACCATGGAAACGGCCACCACAGCAGTGAGATTCGTGCACAGTGGTTTACCTTTAGCAGGAGCTGATACTTAGTGATTCTCTGCACAGGCTTGATCAGGTAGGAAGAGATTGAGTTGGCCAGTCGATGCCTCTGTTGAATTTCCTGTTAACACCGACAGAGAGAAGTACAGTGTTGTGATTGGAAGCAAAAGACGATCCGATTTCATTTTAACAGTCAAAAATGTTACTAACATCAAAGTAGTTCCCAGCATGCTCCAGGATGAGCTGAGTGGAGTCGGGTTTGTTCTTACAGTAGTTCACGTACATCTGGAACTTATCAGCCTAGAAGAAGAGAAAAACACATGACAGTCTTTAATGGTTATGATTGTAATGTGGACGATGATGAAAACTGACAGCGATGAAGAGATTAAGCAGGTTTTAAAACCTACTAGCCACAAGCTTAACATGCCAAATATTTATTTTAAAATATGTATCTAACTTTCTGTTTTATGCAAGATACAAATGCTGGTGAACAAATGATACATACCCATGTGACAAAACAATGCCCAACATCCTCTGGTAGCTGCTCATATTTCTCCAGCTCTTTGAGGAAGATACTGACAAAGCAGGAAAAAGATTTGTTTTAATGTAATGATTTCACCAGGTCTAAATTGCATTGGGGGGCTTAGACCCCTTTATACATGCTTGCAAGTCTACCTTAAAACTTCACTCTCTCTGTGATTACCCATAATGCTTAAGACGTGTGTGTTTCAGTAAAATGGTATTGCTTGTGCTTACTTATGGTGGAATTCATAAAGGTCCTGCATGTTTCCAAAGATGATGTGTTCCTTATTGATGATTCCTGGAGGAATCTCCTCCACTCCACTCGTCATCTCCCACAGGTACGTCTGCATGCACAGGAGAAGACGAGATGAAGAGACAAAGCCAACAATATCATTCAACAGGGTTCTGATACAAATTTACAAGTTGTTGCACAACTCTGGCGTGAAACAGGTCAACAGCGGTGCGTTGTGATGCTGAACTTACATCCATGCACTCCCGTAGGTCTCGCACGTAGGCTTTTTCTGTCTGAATCAGCTCAGCCATGATGAACCTAGACACACACAAAGACACACACACACACAAAAATAGCAATTGTCATACTGTCCTCATCCAACGAATGATAAATCACCATGCCAATAGCTCCCTTTCAGCCTGTCTGCTTCATCCATTTACACTAATGAATAATGAAAGAGTTACGGGCCATAAAACATGGTCATAAACCAGCCATGAATGACTGAAATAATGCTCATGATTTGTGCTGCTCATATAAAATGACGCAGTCTCCTTTTCCTGTGTAATACATGTAGATTCATTTGTTTTCTGGTGGAGCCTGACTGTTGTGTCTGCAGTTCTTGTGCTGGCACAGCAAAGCAGAGGCTGAGCAGGAAACTTAAATCACGCAAAACCCATTACGTATGCGCATTTACATTTATCTCACCCCTTATTCCGAACCACTTATAACAATTGGACAAAAAGGGATTCAGTGTTGACATTGCTGTTGACAGAAGACACTGACTGGTGCAGTGATTAAACCAGTGACCTTCGTATAATCAACCATCTCAGTAGCCACTAGGCTGCTCTGCTGCATCTATGTTTAAATTTTGGGCACTGAGCCAATAATTTAATTACACATGCTTTGCAGTGATAAAAAAAAAATCCAGCAGGAGGAAAATGCCATGAAAACGCTGACTTGCAGCTATTTCTTTAGTTTGTAGGCATTGCACATGTTGTTAAGAAGTGGAGCGAGACAGGTTAAATGCTTTTCATTATCTGTTAAATTATTCTAAACTAGCGAGTCTTCAAATGTTCGAATAAAGCTGTTCTTTATCTGTTAATCTGTTCTGAACAGTTGTCTCTACTCAAAATGCCGTCCGGGTGGCACAACAGGAGGAAGCGACGTACTCCTTTCTGCGCGCCGATTTGCGTTTCTCCTCGTTGAGTTCATGGGCAGCATCCCTCAGCTTGACCTCTGAGCCTGGAGCTGTGGCTGGAATGATGTCCAACTGCAGATCTTTACTCTGACAGTCAGAGAGGAAGAGTTAAATAATTAATAAAAAAACAAACAAACTAATGAAAATATGATTTTCTACACCTGTAATCTCCTATTTTGGTGCATCCTCATCCGCACGAACACTTACTGCTCTGTTAGAGTCGGAGGAGATGCCCAATGCTTTCTCCAGGCTGCAGCGATACTTGTCCATTCGCAGGGAAAAGTCCCGGTAGCGTTTGTCCACAGCTGTCACCCATTTTTTGATCTCCCCAGCATGACTGTGGCCTTTATCACAGAAACCGTCAGCCAGCTGGATCAGCAGCTTCACACGCTCCTTGGTTTGCTGAGGAAGAGGGAAAAGACAGTGTCACATGGACGCACACATTGACATACTCGAGTGAGTGAGAATGTGCGTGTGCGAGATGCCAACCTTGGCTGTGATGTGGAAGTCCTCATGCTCCTTCAACAGCTCCTGTGTGTGATGGATACTCGAGCCAGTAGAGGTGTGTGTGGACAGGTAAAACTCCCCGGTGTCATGAATCCACTCCAGAGCCTGAAAACACACAAACACACCCAACAGGATACAGTTATTGTCAGATTACGTGACAACAGAGAGCAGCATATGTGTCTTCAGAAGAAGAGATAGAAAGACTGTGTGATGCCTGTTTTGACCCGAAATGAACTGTGTGCTTATATGTGTGTCTTTTACCTGTTTGGCGCTGCGTTCAAACACCACATACTGCTGACACTGGTCCAGTCGCCGTTTCCTCATGGTCCAGAAGTGGAGAACACGATTCTCTCTCTGCAGCAGCTCATTGAGGATGTCTAGACACAACATAACATTCAGGGATTCATCAGTCAAACACCTTAATCAGTACTGTATACTGGCAATACATAACAAGAACCCAGATTTGTTTAAGTATTTCTCTGCCTCTGGACAGAGTGGAAGTTCTCTCATAACTGTAACTTTCAGTTTTTGAAGTCTGCAATTTCCTTAAACATGTTTTTGCTCATTTATTGTGCGTTGCTATCGCATTCAGCCATTACAGAGGGTGTTAATGTTCAGTCATTTATTTCTTTTTGATTTTCAGAACAAGTACCTTGCTTGAACTCTCTTTAGTAACATTCATATGTCTTGGTTTTGAAATATGATCATTTATATTCTACGGTATATGTCTCCTGATCAGCAGTTTGCAACCTATTTCGTCAGACGTACCTCCAACAGCCCTGTCAGAAGAACTCAAGTACTGCCTGTCCAACACCACCTGTCATTTTTCAAATGTGTTCATTTGAACTGATTTTTAACTGGATGTTACTATTTGAACCATTTATCCATTAGACTATTTTTTAGCTAACTATTCCAACCATTTAGGCTATCCATTACTTTAAGCTAACTGTTTGAACCATTTATCCATTACTTTAAGCTAATTATTTAGACCTCTCTGCTTTCTTGCTAACTAGTTTTGAGGTACTCTGAAGCACAACACACAGTATTCAGGTGTCACAGTTGATTCAATACTCAGTTCTTTTTTATTAAAGTCAAATTGTAATTTCTATTTTTTCAGTTGAGCTACTCTACAATCTCTCCACCTCCCCCCTGACAACTGCAGAAGTACCCCTTGGGGTACAAGCACCTCTGTTGGGGAATCACTGCTTTCGATAATGTTCAGTGTACTTTCTGATACTCACTTTTAACCTGCTGCTCTGGTGCTTTGACGTGGCTCAGCATCCCGGGCATGTTGACGCTGTTCCTGTGCATGTACTTGAGGAAGACGTCTGCGTTTCTTCGGGCCAGAGTGCATGCCTGATTAAAAGATACATAAACACATGCTGACATCAGAGATGTAACTTAAGAGAATATTTAGGGTCAGTTCTGATGTTGTTCTGTGTGTTACCTTGAGGAAGGCCTCCTTCTGCTCCAGGTGTTTGCTGATCATGGGCATGACGTGGTCCGTTTCACAGTTGGGTCCCAGTTTGTCAGCTCCTCCGCACCAGTCCTCCTCTCTCTTATACTCCTGCTCCAGGCTTTCTAACACACTGCAGACCTGCAGGGAGAAAAACACTTTGTCTACCGTCTGGGAAAAGACTCAAATTTTTTGTGAAACATGTAATGTAAAAGTAACCTCCGCAATGTCTCCCACCTGTTCAGAAGTCTTGTAGAAGGCCACAGAGGCGTTGACCAGCTTGAGTCTATCCTCCATCTTCAGCATTAGCTGCTGCCAGTGGGACGCTACACTCTCGGCACAGTCTCTGATCAGGTCCATGTCATAGTGGTTGGCCTGGAGCAGAGCCTCCGCCTTCTGCTGAACCTGCAGGGCACTCTGGTGGGTTTTCTGCAGAGAGGAAGTAGAGGCAGAGAATTAACAAAATGTATGAGCAGTTAATGGCATGACATCACAGTTCAGGCTTGCTTAGTGCCTGGAGATAGAAAGATACATCTGATAACGTGTTCTTGTAATAAGAAACCATAATGGACAGAAACTGATACAATAAACAAACATGGTCTAACCTCAATGGCGTGTTGAAACTGTTCATGTTCTCTCTGCAGTTGTTCAGCTTCCTGCAGGGAGCTGGCTGTGATTAGACCAGCATTTAGCATTGACTCGCCATTACGAATCCAACCCAGAACCTGAAAAAAACAGAACAAAGGAAAGCTGTCACCAACTGTTTCAAATCCAAGGTTTTACAACCTAAATCATATATAATTTATTTTAACCTTTTTAATTTCAAAGGATTCACAGATATCATGGTGTAGTTGTGATTTCTTGGCCTGAAGATGGCGCCAACCATCACAATTAAAGGTATGTGACTGTGTGTCCTACCTGTTTGACTTCGGCCTGCAGGTGTCTCAGCTGAACGCACTGCTCCAGGTGCCTGCGGTGCTGCTCAGCTGCCACGTCGAGCTCTTGCTGCTTCTCATGGAGGAACTCCAGCAGGTCCTGAACCCGTGTGGCCATGTCGACGTCCCGGTCACACAGCAGCTCAACACCTGGGAGGAGGACATACATCACATTAGCTCTGGATGTATTAGCTCTACTGTAGACCTTATCTTTACCAGCTGGAGTTCTGTCAAAAGTGTTATGAATCATGATGGTAGCGTGATTGTACAGTGATCATGTGCCTGCTTGCCACAACTTGCCCATTAACTTCAAATACTTTCATTAACACCCTGAAGATCTTAATTTGTATGCATTTTATCACGCTTATTTACCACTTTTAAAGACTGCTCTATGAATAATGTAACCAGTATGCTCCAATACACGTGATGTGATGTAACCATTCCTTGTGCGGTTTTAGAGAACACCTATTAGCATGTGAGATCACAGGTGAGTTATTATGGTTAGTGAGTGGGTGCCTCTCATCACAAACGCTGACCGAATCTGACCTGCAACACCTACACGGTATCAATATTAAACTAATGTTGCCAACACAGAAACGCTGTGTGGCAACATCGGCTTCAGTCCTGATTTAACCCTCAGCTGGATGATGAGTGGTGTCTGATGTGGCAGCCAGGTGACAGTCAAACATCTCTTCACTCGTACTTCACAGCATTTGAGATGTAAGAGCTCATAAAAGCAGTATCACAGAAGGGCAGATGATTAATGCTGAAGTATTTCAGAAAAGTGAAGACTTTAAGACATTTTGATGCCTGGAAACTTTTAAAAATGTAAAAAACAAGGACAGGAAGCTAGAAAGCTAATCAAGGAAAGCATATATGGATAGTGTAAGTACATGAACACAAGTGATTGTTAATACTATTTGCAGATCTAAATTTTCACACATTTAACATACATTTATTTCTTCTTTTTAAGACTTGTGGACACTCTGGATGGCACCTTTCCACTGTATCCTGTAACTCTGCCTTTGTGTGATTGCATATAGAGTTTGGGGAGTGTACTCACCGGAGGCCTGGACTTCGTTGACGTACTGCAGCAGCTCCTGGCCCTGATGGATGACATCGAAGGTGAGGTTGTTCATGGTCAGGGCCTTGTCAGCGTGGTGCTGCAGCCTCTGCTCGGCCAGCGTCAGGTCCTCCGTGTCGAAATCATTCATCTGACCTGTCAGCTCCTCGTTCCACGACTCCAGGTCAGAGATGATCTGAGGTAGGACGACATGATTCAATTTTTTCATTTTTTAACTACTGACAGAAAGACATACAATCTGTTTTTTAAATAATGTGTGTTGTGGTATCACTGATAAGTTATTAAGCTTTTTTGGGGAGAAAAATTCATGGTGTGATTGTCAGAAATTGCGGATGCAGCAGTAGTGCACAAGCACAAGTGACTCTGAATGGAAGACTTTATATTTTCTTGTGGCTTTATGACCTTGCAGACATTTATTATTTGCTTCCAGCTAGCTCAGGGAAGATAATTGGTGCTGTATTTCAAAACACTTCAAAAAGTTTCACTTTAACAAACACTCCTACAGCACATACAACACACACACACACACACACACTCCCCGTCCTCTCGAGCAGACTCACGTCAATGGCGTCCCTCTCGAAGATGCGGAGCTGGAGGAAGAGCTCCAGTTTGATCTTCCTCTCCTGGAAGAGCTCCTCCATCTGGGCCTGGGCCTCGTCCAGCTGCTGCAGGACGCTCTCAATGTGGTTGATGGAGCTGTTGTGGGGCGTCTTGTTGCTGGAGATGGCCGAATCCCTGGCAAGGAAACACACAATTAAGCAATAAGCCATGAGAGGCAGTGCTGTGCACTTTAAAAAACAGCTATAAAGACACTGACCGGCATGATGCCAAGCGGATTTAGCTGCTCTAAAAACTGCTGCATAGCACAGCCTGCAGTGGCTTATTCAGCTATAATATATCAAACCAGAAGACTGAAAAAAGGAGTGCTAATTCTTAATTTAATTTAAACTGTGAAAAGATCTTTTTTATTCCCTTTGGTGTTTCTTAGTTTTTTAAGTGAAGTACTTACGTGGACCACAGAGCATCAAGAGTTAAAAGTGAGTGAGGAAGTTAACCTGGTCGTACTGATTCTGATTCATCAGTCTGACAGATGCACACATGCATGATGCATGAACACAGAGACACTAGTGAGCTTACAGGAGGCAAGATATGAGTAAGCAAAGACACTGGAGGTCAGACGGATTGTGATTGGCTTCAGGTTGATTAATCAGCGTGACAGATGCACTCCCACACTCAAATGTACATTCGTGAACGCACGTGTGCACACATCCAGTGCGGTCTCTCACACAAACACTAGCAAAAGGTGTACAGAGTTACAGTTGCCTCTCGGGGGAGACTGCCACACAATTAGACATGTGCTTATAAAAGCAGAATTATGTAAGAATACACTGTGGAGCCAATACACTAGGGAGAGAAGAATGAAGAGAAAGAAAGAGAGAAAAAAAACAGAGAGAGAGAGAAAAAAGGGGGTGGATGAAAAGAGAGAAAGAAGAGGAACATCCTCGGTATAAAAATAGAGCTGGAGAATGAGGGTCAACTTCATCCACCTCTCTAACACCTCCTTCCATCCTCTCATCTTCATCTATTTGGTTTTCATGCATCTTGTTACTGTATTCTAGTCCGGACAGACATAATTCGCAAGCTATCCGTGCCTGGAATAACCCCACCAAACCTCTAATAAGAGAAAGACTAGAAGAGGACAATTATGTAAGTAGACTTCAACATTTTTACTGTAACTAATTGGCTAGGAGAGTTACTGCATCGTTGTTGTGTACTATTTTGTTGTATATCATTGCTGCTGCTTTCTGTCTTAAAATGATAAAAAGGAAGTTGGTGTCAGTCTGTAGGTTTTACACCATCTCCCTCCCCCACCTGGTTCAACTGATTTTTATGCATAAAACTGCACTCAAATACAGACTAGAACTGACATTTAGTTTGGTTTCAGATCACTTTCAAGGTTTACTATTTTTGGTTTTGATTCCTTCTTCCAAATGTACTCATTTTAGTTTCAGCTTGAGATTTTTGGTTCACACTTATACATAAAAGGAGAATGTGTCTGTAGTGGACGTGGTTGTGTCTATATATACACCGTATAGGTAATGAATTACAATGAAAGCTTCATTAAAAGTTTAAAATAAGTGGACGTGGCATTGAGTCACTCTTCATCTGTCTTTTACGGAACAGCTGGAGGTATCATATGAGCATGTTTCCTTTTCATGCCTTGCTCTAGTTTCAGTATTACTCAGGTATATTGATCTCTACCTGAGCTGCTGGATGAGGTCCTCTCCCTCCTTGATGACGTTGACGGTGACCTGCAGTGTGGTCTGCTGCTGCTGGCCAAAGCGTTTGATCAGATCCTGGACGGCCTCCACTGACTCGGCATACACGTCGTCCAGCAGCTCTTTCTGGAGTTCCTCCAGCCATGTCCACAACTACAGAGGAGGAGAGGAGAGAGGACGGCTGTCAGATTTAAACATTAAGTGGTACGATATTGTTTTTTTTTTGTGAAGAAATTTTTTTTATTTTCTGCATTACGGTAGTGTTCTCAAACTTTTCTTATATATATTTTTGGTACTGTATTTGTCATACAGAGTATTTGTGTTGACTTATAAGAAATCTCACTCTGGCCTCACAATACACACACATGCAGTAACACAAATTTGCCGTAGATCTCACACAAAGGAGAAGAGCCACTGACTGCCATCAATTCTGAACCCTTCACCCAAATTGAATGGTCGCACTGAGAGCCAAATATTAAAATTAACAATAACTATACAAAATCCAAACACCTTAACCCTAAATGATCCTTTTTCAAATGTGTAGACCAGAGAAATGTCCTCAGTACACATGATGTCCATCTCTCTGTGACTAATTTGCTAAAAGTTCAAGAATATGCACATATTCCATCTCATCTGTTAATTATTTTCCTCTTGCTCAGAGAACACTGTAAAAGCTCTCATCCACACAAACACGCAGCCCACCATCCACTTCAGCATTACGTCATCCTCCCAGCCTACCTCTTTGACGTGCGTGTGGAAGGCGACAGACATGTCCAGCAGGACTTTGCGCTGCTCCACGCGGCGAACAAAGTCTTGGATTCTGTCTTCGAGCTGGTGGGCGGCCTGGTAGATCTCCTCTGGGTCGCACTCTCCCGTCTGGGCCAGCTGCTCCGCCGCCTCCAGCAGCTTGTCTGCATTGGTGTACGTATTCTACACCAAACCCAGGAACACAATGTAAGGCGAGCGCAATATATTTTGAACAGGAACAGATAGAGATATACAGGCAGGGAGAAAATTAAAAACAGGATATGCAGAAGACGTGCGCACAGATACAGTAAGAGATAGTAGAGCTGCACGGCGATAACTAGTGAGAGGAAATAGAAACAGGCAGAGAGAAGCAGGTGAGATAAAGACGAAGCGAAAGATGCCACAGAAACAAATTACACTCACACTAAGGTGGGATATCAGAAGGTCGATATTAATATTTTCTGGATAAAGCTGATCAGAGCTAACATTCTGGGTAAGTATTCTAATTTCAGCAGTTTTTAGTGATGCAAGAAACATTCAGATTCTTTATTGAAGTAAAAGCAGCTATACTGCAATATAAAAATACTCCATTAGTAAAACTGAACTGAAAATGTCACATTAGTATTTAGAATTTAGCTTCTCTGAGAGTTACAGTATTATAGACGATATTATTGGATTATTATTACAAATGCATGAATGTGCAAATAGAATTTTGCTGTTGAAGTTTGTTGAGATCAATCTAATTTTCACTATTTTGTAGTTTAATGGATAATGGTGCATCATATTTTTAAAGCTAATATATGTAAAATCTTAATATGTAAAGTAATTAAAGCTGTCAAACAAATGTAGTGTAGTAAAAAGTACAATACTTTCATCTGAATTTAAGTGAAGTAGAAATATTACATAGCATGAGGGAGAAATATGGGATACAATTTGTACTTAAGCACGGTACCTGAGAAAATGTACTTCATTGTATGCCACCTCTGCTTTTAGGCCAAATACATCCCGCAAATTTGCAAAGAATTACAACTAATAGAGCATTTAGACCATAATATGAGACTAAAACTAAAAACCCAGAAGGTTAGCTGGCTGGCATTTACATTTAGGGGAAAATGGCTGCACTAAGTATTAAAGTGAGATGATGTAACTTTTGCTGGACAGCAGTTACTGTGTCCACAAGTGACAATTATAGGATAATGCTGAAAGCTAAAACATAGTGTAACAGTAGCACAAATGGAGGAGAGTCATACAGTCGGTGAACTGACACATTAATGCAAAATCTATCTGGCTGTAGCATCCAAACCCAAGTGTGTTAAATTGAAAAATAGTGTGTTTTGTTGCTAGTGAATTCAGCTTTTCATTTGTAAGAAAAAGAATGTGTTATTTGTTTCTTTCAAAAGTTACATAGTCTTGGTTTAAAATTGCCTTTGAATTAATATGATGACGAAAACAATATCTTTGCAGATTGTACATTTGCTTTGTTGTAGTTGTGCTAAGAAAAAAAAACTGATCTATTGGTTTGACCCTGGTAGAGCGTGCGATTTGGAGAAATGGAAGCGAGCTACCTGTGCCACTTCCTCAAAGTCTTCGTGCCGTTTCTGGAGGGCTCGGGCTCGGTGGAGGGACTTTCCAACACCTGTGTGTTTGCTGAGGAAGGCCTCGCCGTGGTTTTCTATCCAGTCCAGCACCTGTGCAGACAAGACCACATGTCCACAGAGTGAGACAGACATTTGGCATTCGGTGAGCACAAGGGGGCGCTCTAAGGTGGTAGATGAGCCGCGAGTATTGATGATGATGATGAAAAGAGCGTGTAAGAGAAGAGGCATGACAGAAATAATGATCAGTATTGTACGAGGCGTCGCACTGAGCCTTTCTTTTCACACTCCTCTCCTTGCACTATGTCCTTCACAGACGGCATTAATGGATGAACAGCATCTGCATGGACATATGACCCAGTTCAGTTGCCATAGCGACAGTTGCCATGTCTACACACTCAGGAATGCCCGTGATTTTTGGACAGTATGTAACCACATTATCATATTGTACCATTAGATTTTGGCCTGTACATTATACCGTACTCGTGTTTCAGGCTTTTATCCTGACTAACACATTTACATTTTAGGAATTTATCCAATGTTCCTTTCCACAGAAACATGTGCGGAGTGAGCGTGCAAGGTTCCAGCAACGTCCTCAAGGACATTTTGATAGAAAACGTGGCTGTTGCTGTGATCAAACCCTCTATTAAGAGTAGAATCCTTCTAACCAGTAGGCTACCCTGCTATTTTCAAATTACTGTCTAACCCTCTCATGTTATACTGAGAAAACCTGGCAATTAAAGTTTGGTCCTGGAATTACAACGTGTTTGAAAAAAAAATACGCGTTGCATAATAAACAGCGGCACATGCATATAAAATGTGTACGTGTGTGTACCTGCTGGACGTCCTGTTGAAAGACGCAGAGCTGCAGACGTTGGTGCAGCCGAACTTTACGGTGCTGCCAGATGTTTTCTAGCTGTCTCTGGTGATGCAGCACCTCGTGGATTATATCCAGGACGTGGTGCACTGCCTTGGAGTAGTTCGCTGATGCTGTCAGTGAATCAGCGCTGCCTGGGGTTAAAGGTCGCTGCAGCTTGTCCAACAAGGCTTTGCCGTCCTGGCTTACCTGCATAGGGGTGAAAGGTATTAAAGGGATTAAAAGTACGCTGGCAGGAATATGTAATCTGCAAATATAAACATCATCCAAATACCAACAACGAGAAAGCAGTGTGGACAACTGGCTGGGAAAACTTTTGATGTTATATTCAGAAAATCAAAAAAAAAAAAAAAGTAAAAGATTAACATTAAGTGCCACAAAGGAGGGATTGGTAAAAAACACAATGAGAATGTATTTCTTGCACAGTACAACAGCAACTCCTTTATTACTGTTAGTGTAATAACTGTTATTTCTTTTAAATTAAATTAAAAGTTGTGTTGGCTGAGAAAAGCTGACTTAATGCTTATTGATTTTATTCTACCTAAAACAATATGAGAGGCATATTTTTCAATGATTATAAGAGTCACATTCATTATAAAAGTTTATTTCCCCCAAACAGAGAAAAGTTACTACAGTTATTGTATGTGAATTATGTTCTAATAAAACAGTAAACCTGATTGTGGTTCTTAGAAGTGTTTAAATAACAAGATATGGCTGCAAATTTAACCACAATGGCCCATGTTTCAATTATGTTTTTGCACATTTTATATCTACTGTACATGAGTATTTAGTGTGATGTTACCTCAGAGTAGGCAGCGGTGATGTGTTCGTACAGGCCTTGGTGATGGTGGATGGCGTCTTCAAGGTCTTGGAGCTCGGAGGGCAGATCTACCTCGCCGCACGCCTTACACCAGGAGTCCACGTTACTCATGTACTGCAGGGGGAGAAACGCACGCTTTTATTTAACACCGACTGTTACTTAGATGTAAAGCACTTCACAAGAGACGTGGCATGAGACGGTGATGGTGTATACATCCTTGTGCTCTTCCCGCGAGTCACATGTTAGTCAGACATACCAGAGCGTACAAGAAATCGCCCGAGGAGCATTTTCTTTGCCGTTACTGGGCTTAAACATGCTGAAATTTCTTTGTGTATGGTTATGAGCTCTCTTAAGACTTTTTCAGAAGAATTATCCATGGCTGAATGTGTTGTTCATTGGCCTGTGGTGACTTCCTAGAACTTTCTATACCCCCCTGTGGGAGGAAAACAAGCAGAGAGGCTGGCTCAAAGAAATATCATAAAGTCGTGAAGTGATCTTCATCTCATTATTACCTTTTAAACATCTCTCCCATGATGATTAGAATAAGATACACGAGTAGCACAAAGACTTAAAAAGAGCTTCTCTGTATGTATAGAGGAGAAGAGGTTGGGGTGAAACCTCTGGAAAGAAAAAAAAAGTGGTTTCTATTTCAGCTCACAAACATGAAAGGCTGGTCTGATGACGGCAATATTCCAGGTCGGAAAAGTTGTACCACCCGTGTTCCCCAGTTGGGATTCTGCCTGTGTGCTTTTTCAGGCCATGAATCATTCCATAGTGGCCCAACTAATGAGCACAGACAGAAATAACAGCAGATAACAATGCTTTACTTACATTCTGCATATACTTATGTAAATATATGTTAATGCAACGCATATGGCAGGCTTTATAGATTTAATGAAGCCAAATGGGTATTTTACAACCCAGAAAGTGTATGGATGTGTGTCCAGGTGTACCCATTAGTAAAACGAAGGTCAACGCCTCAGCTGGTTCCAGAGCTACATCAATTTGAGTTTTACTGCATCCTGCACCCACTGAACCTGACTTGGGGAAATCCTCTTATTTGCTTTCTTGCTGAGAGTTATATGAGAAGATCAATAACATCAATACCTCTCTCATGTTTGTATGGCAAATATGAGGCTACAGCCAGCAGGCAGTTGGCTTAGCTTAGCATGAAGACTTGGAGGCAGGCAGAATCAGCTACCCTGGCTCAGTCAGAAGGTTACAAAGTCTGCCTACCAGCACCTCTAAAGCTCAATTATTAACGCGTTATAACTTGTTTTTTTTTCATTTGTACAAAGGAACTGTGTTAAAATGACAAGTTGTGGTTTTACAGATAGTTCTCTTGGCTGGACGCAGCTACTGCCTTGAGTTCTGTCGTCACCACGAAACCACAACTTGTCGTTTTTACACTTTTTTGCGTATATGTGTGTGTGTTAATTAGTGACCTTTAGAGTTGCTGTTGGATGGCTTTCATTGTCTTTGAACAGAGCCAAGCTACCGGTTTCCCTCTGTTTCTTGTCTTTATTCTAATCTAAGATAACCAGCTGCTGGCTGTAGCTTAATATTTACTGTACTGTACCGTTCACCCTCTGCAACAAAAAGCTAATAAGCATGTCCTTAAAATGTCAAACTAACAATATATGAGCTAAGTGACTTTTGTTTAATTAGGCTACGAAAACTAGAGCACAAGATAGATATTTCAGAGTAGAAAAATAAACAGTAGAGTTTTCTTTAGTCATACACAGACAATAACGGAAAGCATGCAGTTCACATATCCCACTGTTCTTAAGATAAACATGATTTAAAAAAAAGTGTCTAAAAATTAAACTAGGGAAAGTTGTTTCTGCAGCCCTGTACCTGATTTTGTTTGTTGTATAAAGCCAGCTATAACTGAACTATAACAACTAGAACAAGATGTGAACAGACAGTCCATACACATCTACAATGTCAGGTCACGTGTATTCACACTTCTCAAAGCTGAAAACCTTGTGTGTCTGACTTACCTGGTCACATTTCTGGTGGAAGCTGGCTGACATCTCCAGCAGCGTGCTGCGTTCGTCCAGTGCTGCAGCGAAAGCCTTCCACTCCTGCTCCAGCTGGCCTGAGATCTGCTTGATCTGCTGGGAGGCGTAGTGACCAGACTCCAGCAGCCGGTTGCCCACTGACATGATGCGGTTGATATTCACGTATACATTCTGCACGGTGGGGCAGAGAGAGGAGGGGAGAGAAGATGGGTGAACAGTGGCAGGGAAGGGGTTGCATGTAGATTAAATGAAGAGAATGAATTCAAAAACAGGTGATTTTAAGAAAGACAAAAAAATTAGCAAAGCAATAGGGTTGAGGAACGAGGAAATCGAGCGCTGCAAGTAAAAGAAAAGGAGAGAGGGAGGCGAGGGCTATTGGGCTGTCGCCATCGTTTCTCATCCACGGACAGAAACTCTAGCGGCTAAATTGATTCCTCGTCTCAACAGTTTCATAATGGTTACGTAAGGCCGACTGTGGAAGAAGAATAGGATTACTTAATACCTGGTTGTGTTGCTACTAACACGCTAAAATGTGCGAGCGCACACAAGCGCACGCAGCAGCAAACAAACACTCAAACACAGTACTAGAGGTTGACGCTAAGTGCAATAACTATATGATTATACAGCGTAGGGCACGGACTTGATAGTCCAAGTGGGCGGAAAAGCATTACCTCCTGCTATGAATCTGTGTGTCTGTTTGCGTGTGTGTCTTACCATGCAGTTCATGGCGAAGTGGTTGTGCTGGGTTTGCAGCTCTATGGCGTGGGGGTGGTTGTTGCCAATCTCTGTGTAGCCTGCCAGGAACAAACCCTTGTTGTGCATGATCCAGTCAAACATCTGAGGCAGGAGGAAAGACAGAACAGACACACACACACACACACACATGTTAGACAGCCAAATGAAAACATGTACACTCAAAGTACAGGTGCACCATTAACTTTCACATATCATTGCAAACACAGGTAGAAACAAACAGCTAGCACTTAACTGTGTGTTTGTGTACTGCTGCAGTGTGCACATACTTGTCACCGTTCCAGGCCAGAATACAGAGAAATGGACTGCCTCTATTAAGAGTATCCTCTCAGGCTCTCCTAGAGAACAACTCATGGCCTATGGTGTCCTAGCAACAAGCTCCTACTACTGCAGTGTATCCAAGACTGCAGCTTTCTCTGTTGCTGCAGCCTGCTATTTTATTCTACTCACTCAAACATGGATCTCTGGATTTTGCCCGTTTCTCTCCCTGTCTCTTTATATTCTGTGCTGCAGCTGTCATCACCTGAGCTGTCTGGGCGGCAGCCAGAGTAGATGGCAGCGTACCTGCATAAACTACCCTCCATCTTCCTGCCTCTTGTCCCGAGATACAGTGGAGACATTCAGTTTTTACCTCCTATTTTATTTGTGCGAAAAAGTTTAAAAGGCCAAAATAAAAAGCACATGAATTCATGAGCTCTGCATCCGAAGCGCAGATCAATGCTTCGCTGTGGGTGTAATTAACTTTTTGTTTATATTGGCAGTTGTCTGCCCTACAGTGATCATCAGCCGTGGTTATAGATTACCATGCATCACCGCTCACACTGACTGACACCTCGACTCCCACCATCCACCGACCTTCTCTGCGTCCTGTTCGAAGAGGCGGAGCTGGAAACACTGATCCAGCTGGAGCTTGCGGACGTGCCAGGCCTGGTGGAGGTGCTGTCGGGTGGAGTGCAGCTTGTCCAGAAGCTGGGTGATCCGCGGCACCAGGCCCTGGGTGTCGGCGTTGCAGACCCCGCCGCTGCTACTGCTGCTGCCACCGCTGCCGCCGCTGCTGCCGTTACGGTTGGAGAAGGACTCGCTGCTCTGGATTCGCTGGAGCAACCTAGAGGTGGATTTAATAAGTGGTTTAATGTCAAGGTTGAGATACTCGTGTTTGGACAGAGCTTTGATTGGTTTCAAGAGCGAGGTTATGCATTTTCTTGAATGTGTTACATAAGCAATGTTTGACTTGACTCACACAGATCGTCAGTAAACAACCTTCAGTTACTAAATCACAAAAGACTCCAAGCAACCAAAAAAAAAAGAACTGAAACAGTTGCCAGCATGAAATAAACAGAACTGACTTTTTTTTTTGTTGTTGTTGTTTTTAATTTTGTCTTGTTCATGGGAAAGAGGAAGATGGTGACGCAATCACAATGTAATCCTTACCTCTGTCCCTCAGTGTCCAGCTCCTCTATCGGGGCTTTTATGACTTTCTTCTTCAACGTGGCGTGTTCTTCTATCATTCTCCTAGCTCCTTCCAGGTCTTGGGGAAAATCTTTTCTCGACACAGTTTCCTGCATCTCCTCTAGTCGAGCCAGCATCTGTGTGGCGTGACCGGAGAACTCCTCGAACGCCACACGCACCTGGACACAAAAACACAGAAAAACATCTTAGTGAGTCCTTATCTAAAGTGCTTTCTTTCGTAAATTCATCTACTTTGATTTGAATGTCACCGGGGGATTTGAGGTATTTCAAGTTGGATTTACAAATCGTGCAGACGGGTTTGAGTGACAGGATGGAAAGGTTGATCTCACCTCTATCCACTCTTCATGGTTGTAGTCCAGGCTGCCGTCAAAGTCCGCCGTGAGCTGGGAGGGGTCCACGACCTTCGTCAGGCCCTCTAGTGACACCATGGTGGTCTAGAGGAGCAGAGGTGGAGGCAGAAATTATTAAAGAGAGGGAAAGGGATCGAAGCGGGGTTAGGGCGGATTTAACTTAGATTCAGTCAATTGAGTGCAAAATGCTTCTAATCTCTCCTATCCTCCCACTGTGTTTCTGTGTTGCCTTCAATTCCTGTTGAAAATGTTATTATTTAGAGCGCACATGATCAACCCATAGTCCCCCAAAAACTAGCAACATGGGAGTTTTTAATGACGGCAGAGTTGCAGAGATGTGACGTTTAGCGGACAAATCTCTGCAGAAAGCACAGAAACCACGTAATTAATCACTTAATGCGTCAATGACATGACTTAAGCACATTTTATCCTCTTCGTCCTGTCATTCCAGCACACTGCAGCTGCACGTTACTCTAAAAACATTTTCAAAAGAGTCACCAAAAACACACGTTAAAGCACACACAAGCTTACGACTTTCAAACACACGATTAAAACACCTTGGTAGTGTTTCTCCTCGACCACCTCTGGTCATCCTTCACTTATGAGTTAAGTGAAATTCAAATCCTCTCCGCACAACAACAACAACTGCATATTACAATATCAATTTCAGAGATACAGTGAGGAAAAGTCTCTCTCTTCGGTTTCCGTGCCTCTGTGTTTTTGCTAAGCCTCCTCCGCACAACACCCCCGCACACATGGCCAGAGATGGATGGAGACAGAACGATAAGCAAGATAAGCTTTGTGTAGGCCAAACAATGCAGAAACACACTGTTGTCCTTGGGTTAAAAAAAAAAAAAAAGGCACAGTGGCCATGTTCGCTATTGTTGTTCCAGTTAATTGATTTGTACTTGTTGAATGGTGTGAGAGAGAATCGGTCAGGGCTGCGGGCTATCCCTTTTCTCCCACAGAAACGCACAATTTACCAACAATCAAAAAGGTTGCAGTCTGTTCCCTGCTCTTCAGTCCTCCGCTTCTTTTCTTTTCGACTCAATTTGAAATGAGGAGAGGAGAGGAGAGAGAGGACTGAGAGCCTCAACATGTCCTACCTCTGGGTTTCATTTTACCAAGCCAGGAGAAAATCCTTTTCACACACACACACACACACACACTTGCTTCAGTAACACTCAATATGTGCTGGGAGCTGATTTGTGGTGTGGATGCAGCGGACCAGTTTATTTAGGCATGGAAAATTTTGCACACACGCATTCAAAGCAGCTGTAGTCCTAGCAACAGTCCTGTATCAAATTTACTTGAACAACGCAGGATGAAAACTTCCTCTGCGTAGTACCTTTATAAATACAGAACAGTATCAGGTCAGGTAGTGACACATGAAGGCAGGACAGTATAGACACGGGATCCCAATCAATGGATGTGTGGCATGGCAGGGCAGCTGGTGGGTAATTGTAGCCTGCCCTTTGGCATCTGGCTATTCTTCCTATCAAATAATCAATATGGTGTCATCGGACAACAGTGGGCCTATGTGTGTGTGGGCATGTGAGCAATCAGAGCAATTTCCAAACCAGTGCAACGCCGCCAGAGTGTGAGGCCGAAGGGGGAAAAAAAAGTGCACTCGCAGTATCAGAAACATAGCGTACAGCAATCCCAGCAAATAAAAACACAAGACACTCCACCCATTTTATAGTATGAGCGATGAGGATTTTCCAAAGCCGTGTTTCAGTGTTATGAGCAAGAGGCTGATCATTACATAGTAAGGAAGGTTCTTCAATGACAAATCAAACAGGAGGGCGGGATGTTGTCATGTAGTCCTCAGTAGAGGGCATTTACTTAACGGGTTTCATATCAGAGGAAGACATCTCTACTGATGCCAACATCAAAAGCAAAAAAAAAAAATCTGCACTGGTTAACCCATGCAGCGTTGTAGAGCAAAATTTTTGGTATGTATGTATAACTATGAAATGCTCAGAACATAAAAATAAAGTCTGTTCCTGTGAATATATCATTAAATTAGCTGTGAAAATGCGCTCTAACGCTTGACTGATGGCATAACAAACACACTCGTCCTTGTGATCCGCTGTGCGCTGGTTTTGGGTGGAATGTGATGAAACTTTTCCTCAGGAAGACAACTGGCTGGTGATGTGCGCATCCAGAGCGGCGGGGAGAGGAAAATAATGAAATGTGCCGACAGTGAGCGGCTCAGCGGGGCCTAAGGCCGTCATTATCACACCTCAGCTGACAGCAAATTAAGGGGAAATATGGATGACTGTTTTACTACTTTTACAAATATAAAATTGGATTTTCCTTTTTATGCATCTGGCTGCTATTAAAATTCATTACAGCATGTTGAAATGTATTATAGCCTAGTCTCTCCTTTAATGAGCTGAATATTCTTACAAAATAACTGAAACTGTGACATTCTGACTGCAACACTTCCCATAATTATCTTCTGGTTCAAACCTAAAATACATTTTTTTTAATCTATTACATGCTACCGTGATACATGAATAAACATTCTGAAAATCTTAAACAAAACATACTCTGGCATTATATTTGAACAGTTTAACAGGTTAAAACCATGTTTGCAACTTTTCAGGTGAAATTAGGCAGCCAGAGAGCAGAGATGGCATTAAAATAATCCATTACATCAAAGTGCACACTAGAGAATCTGTTTTGATAAAAAAGGAGGAGGAGGTTCTCCTTATCTTACCTCGAACTCGAACTTGGAGCTGCCGAAGTTGGTCCTCTGCTTCTGCCAGAAGTTGTCTGGTTTGATGATGAGAGCGACGTGGATACAGGATGGGAAAGACTCCTGCAGGATCTTCAGCAGAGGCTTGATGCTGTCCCACTTGGAGCCGCGCATATCAACGATGACAGTGAAGCCATGTTTACACACCTCCTCGCTGGGATGGAGGGAGGTCGGCGGGAGTGGGAGGAATTAAAGAGAAGAGAGGGAGGGAGGGAGGGAGGGGAGGAGGATGTGAGGGAGGGAAAGAGGGAAGGAGGGAGGGGCAGTGAGAGATTGGAGAGAGCATAATCCAGAGAGAGAGGAGACAGATGACAGGCGTGGGAAAGGATGAGAGGGATGGAGAGGAAAAGAGAACAGAGAGAAGAGGGAGATTGAGATGGAAAAGGGAAAAGAGAAGGGAAGGGAAGAAAAAAAAGAAAAGAAGGGAGAGTAAAAACAAACAGTGAGATGACGCATTTTCTATACTGTGAGAAGCCTACGCAGCAAACACATATCCCACCCACCCAGCCACCCACGTACGCACGCACTCCCACACACACACCACACACACCACAAACACACACACACCACAAACACACACATACAAACACACACACACACACACACACACACACACACACACACACACACACACACCACAAACACACACATACACACACACACACACACACACACAAACTGTATCATCTCCCTGTGGTGCGCTGTTCTGTTCTGGCCGACATTATTATCACATAATCTCACACATGCATGCACGCACTGACAAACTACAGCAACACATCTGAAACTAAAATCTGCCATAATTATGTAAGATCTTACAAAACATTATTACTTGTCCTCATGAAGTGAGGAGTTCAACTATTTCTGTTTGGCATCATTTTAAGTTCCCACCAAAAACTACTTATTTTATTCAGCAATCCTGGATGCTTCTTCTTTTTTTTTTCCAATCATTTTATGCCTTTACTAAACGTCCCTCTGTACCTCTTTTCATTATTAACTGCCGTGACAGATATTATTTCAATATTCCTCTACCCAAACCTCTCCCTCTCTCTCTCTTTAACATCCTGTCAGTAGATAGCCAGTGTGCAGATGTTGCCTTTCCTAAAATAGAACACCTTTGGTCACCAAAAACCACACAGAGATATTTTGAAGATATGCAAAACATGACACGATGGTAGTGTGAATATGAACGCCTAAAGGACAGAAAAAAGTAAAAAAAAAGAGGGAGATTTGCACTGAATTCACTCGTATTTTCAACCCTTACATAGATAATGTGGTGATAAATGGAGAGTAGACGGAGAGAGGAGGGGATGGATTAAGACGGATGGAGGGAGGAGACGAGCGCCGGATTAAAGAGAAAAGAGAAGTAAACACAGAGCTGGAGAGGAGAGATGCTTTACCTGCGAGGTGAGAAGCTACTCGTCCACAGCAACTACTGCTGCTGCTGCACTGCCTCAGCTACTGCGACACTTTGTTTTGCTTTCTCACACACACACACAGACACGCACACACTTACTTGCTCGCTCGCTCGCTCACACACCTCCTCACACATGCGCTCTCCCTCTCTCTGTCAGTTTTAATCCTCCTCCCCTCCTCCTCCTCCTCCTCCTTTCTCTCTCTACTGCTTTCTCTCTGTTGATCCCTCACTTGTTTTCTGTTATACATCCCTCTCTCAGCTCAGGCTTTCCCTCTCTGTCTCAGCATCTCACTATGTCTCTACAACTGATTTTTGGCAGCAAAAAAGCTGCGGCAAGCTAACTGGTCTTGAATTATTTCTCTCTCTCTCTCTCTCCTCTCTCTCTGTTCCTCTCTCATCCCTCACATGCTCATCTCAGCCCTCTCACGTGTTACACAGCCTCATCAGCTTGCTCTGGGTGTTCGCCTCGCTTTGAGGTATTGCTTCTCCTTCTCCTTGAGAAAAAAAAAAAAGAAATCTACAACGCACACACATACTGTACTCACACGCGCAGACATCAAAGACCAAAATGTAATGAATGTGTAACCTGGGGATGCCGGCGAGGTAGGCGATCAGTCTCCTTAGGTCGTCCGTTCGTATTCTGTCATGGTTGCTGCGTGATGGAAACGTTAACACTGGACCGCCACGTCTGTCTCTGCCACCTGAGGCCACACACACACACACACACACAGTTAGTGACATCAGAGTAAGAACATGACAGAAAATGTAGGTGTCTAATAAAAAAGAAATACTTAAAAACACTGTATTTGCTTTTGTGGTTCACTAATAACCTGTAGTGTTATTAGTGACATCTGTGCTTTTCCCTCTATAATAAGACAAAATGTCTCCTGTGAAGACGGCCTAGTAGCAGAGTGTTACATGTGTGTCACTAAATCAGCAAAAAGTCTGACAAGACTACAACAGGCATGATAGTAACAAGTTAGTTAATCCAGCAGATGAGAAATAGGCTCTTCAAATGTGAGATGCTGAGCCTGCTTAATTAAAACGCCTTTGGCAACAGATTTACAATTGATTTCAAATACTATTTAATCTGCTAGATACATAAAATTAATAGCAACCATTCTAATTTATAATATCTAATTTACAAGGCAGACACTGGCAAACCATAACACAGACAAATGTAGAAAACTCCTACAATAACAGAAGGAAATGCTACCCTATTAAAGCTGGAGTGTGGGACTTTTGTCTCCCCTCTCTGGCAGTGAGAGTAATTACAAAAACACTGTTGACACGTGCTTACATCGTAGGCTACTCTGTCGCTACCGTTGCTGCTGTATAACGGTGGATAAATTGTTTTGTCCGTCACACAACCCCCGAGAAATGACTCATTTCACTATCAGAATATGAACCATTCAGTCTGATAACATTTGGGAAGTCTAGAAGAGCCGCACGATTCAATTATTTTATCCCCGTTCAAGTTAGCTGGAAGTTAGCCGCTCGGCCAGCGGAAGTCTCTAGTGCGCAAGCTCTGCCCATAGAGTATTCGCAGTATACGTTCATCCAGCCAGCGCGGGAATGTCACACCAGACACCAGATTAAAAAGCGGTATTCTGTGAAATACAGAGAGATTTACCTGGCAGTGATAGGCTTCATCAACACGTTTGGCAAGGGCTTGAATGTAAAGGACGTTCATTTATATGTAAAAGTTCCACACTGCAGGTTTTAAATCCAAGAATGTACATTAAGAGCTTAACTGTATGCTGTGTCCTCCTAAATGTTATTGTTCGAACAAATGATGTGTCAGATGGTCATCTGCCTACAACAGGCTTTCAGTGTGGATCCAGCCTGATTTAAATTTTTCAAGTGTGGCACATACTGGCAGCCTGCTGGTGAAGAAGCATGCCACATAATAAATGGATAAAATGCCCCACCTACTGGTAGCACTAGAGGAAAAGCTTGGGGATCACTAAAGTCAGTAGGATTCATCCTCTCTAGGGACCATGCATCTCATTCAAATGTTCAGGGAAACTCATGCAATAGCTGTCTCAACCAAAATGGTGGAGAGACCAACCAAGTGCAGGGTTTCTGTATGTTATATAGTGACCTATACAGTGTGTAATTTTGCATATATGACATTTTGTATGTTTACAGTATTTCTGCCTTCAAGAGCCTTCTAGTCTGAATCTTTCGAATATTATTCTGTCAGTGTAATTAGTAGTTAGGTAACATTTACTGTTTACGTAGTCATGAGGCTGCCTGAATTACGAATTTCTGGAACTACAATAATATTTTTCTTCTAGTTCCTGACTGGTTGCAGAAGCAGAGAGCTGCTCCACTCACGTGGGAACTTGTAAACACAGGCTGACTGCTCTCAGCCCACAAATTAGTGAGTTCAGTTGGGTTGCTGCGCGCCTGTAGGCTCGGCCCGGCTGCTCCGAGGAGAGAATCAAACGCTCACGTGGCAAACAGGCAAACATGAGTGAGGGCGAACATGGCCCATTTATTAAGAGGACGGATTCGGGATAATAGGCTTAGCTCATTTACCCTCCTTTTCACCAGCGGTCCCTCCTCTACCTCCCTCCCTCCTTCAATTCAAAGCCAATTACTCCGCCAGCGTCTACTATGGGATGCGGTTGCTGACCGTAAGTCATCTCCATGGCAACGCCGCCCTGTCTCTCCTGCTCTCAGTTTCTGTGTGTTTGTCTGAGTCATCGTCCTCATCATTGCGTTTCTGCCTGTGACCTTCGCTGCACACACAAGGAGACCAAAGTGGAGCGTGCACACGCACGCACACGCTCACGCTCACGCTCACCAATTAACACACATTTCACTTTGCTGCTCCAGTCGGCGCTGCTTAGATCTGCTGCATGAAGGTTTTTCCAATGGCATTTGCACACACATAGATACATGTGATGATAACACACACACACACTTTAACACACACACACACACGCATGCACGCACGCAGGAGCTGAATAATGTTTTTGTGTGTTGTACAAATAATCCTGCTGGATGTTCTTGGCATTCCATATCTGCAGCTCGGCCTCCTGTGAGTTTTCCCTGGCACGACTCGAGTGTGTGTGTGTGTGTGTTTGTGTGTGTGAGTGTCAGCATGTGTGTGTGTGTCAGACATGGCTGAACTTCCCTTGGAGGGGGCAAAGACACAGGCAGCTGTAGCTCTCTATTCTGTAGTCCTGCTGACACTGGCTACACAATGGATGTCTGTGTGTGTGTGTGTGTGTTGTGTGTAGTGTCTGCATACATGGATGTGTGTGATGAAGGGTCAAGGGCCAAGTGTCTGGGCCTCAGTCTGACCTTGTGAGTTTTTACAAGCAGAGTGCACGGCTTATTATTATGTCCACACTGTGTGAGTGCGTGTGAGTGAGACAAAGACGCTGCAGGAGAATGTGTATGGCTTAATACCGGGGAGCTGTGTGTGTGTGTGTGTGTGTGAGGACTCTCCTTCATGTTTCATTAGCTTTTTCTGCCATGATCAGACAGTCCAGGCTTGTAGACTTGAGAGACTAGACACGCACACACTCGCTCACACACCTACCTGACAAAAAGGCAACTTTTTCTTTGAGGATGGGAAGCACCTCCATTGCTCTCATCTCCTCATTTCTCCTGAAACCTGTAGAGATAGAGAAAAGGAAGCGAGAGTAAGACAATAAGGCTCAGATGGAGGAAGAATGAAACCTCTTTTATCTGCTTTTAATGTCATGTCTCTACTTGTTCTTTCCCCCTTGATAAGCTGTGAGTTTGTTTTTTTTTTCTTCCTCTTTCAGCGCAGATTATTTGGGACAGAGCAGATTTCGACCACTTGTAATCTGGAGATCTGAAGCTTTTAAATACAGGGGATTGAGTCCCATTTCAGATTGCTTGCATCATGGAGGAAAAAGTCAGTAAGATTCACTGACACACAGACACACACAAACCAAGAGGAAGCACAGAGGCTGTGGTTGGAGAAACAGTAGTGGTGAGACAAACTCAGGGGAAGTTCAGGGGAAACAAAGAGCTGTTGTAGCTCTTGCGGTAACAGAGGTGAAATGGGGTAAAACTACATAAGCCACTTCAGTTCCCATCAACTAGAGTTAAAGCGTAACACTGTTAAATACTGCAGATATTCACAAGATTCCAACATATGAAAAGTGGCTGGTAAATTTTCACATCTACCAGTTAGTGTTAAATGGAGGAGAAAAAAAAAGGACTAAACAAAAGGTGAACATTAAAAATTATTACCCCAATTATCCCAGAATTTTCTTTCAGCTTCATAAATCCTTGGCGTCGTCAACTGACTGCATGTTTTCAATTTAGAAACTGAGACTCAGCTTTCAGTATTTCCCTTCACCTTCTGTACAAACCGCAGTCAGGAGATTTTTCTAAATGTCGCTATTAGAGAAGGCCAACAAGTTGTCATCTGAGAAGAATGAATATAAATATAGTTACTTTACCCACTCTAACTGTTTGACTTCTCCTAAACTACTAATCGGTGACATTTTCCTATAAATAAATGTCTGCTAGCGCTTGTATCCGCTGATGAATCACATGAAAGTAGCTGAACCTCTAGTAGCTTCATGAAAGCTTGAACATTTTCTTAACTGATACTTTTTTTTTTCTTGGCAGAAATCCTCCGGCGCACAAGGACTGATGTGTTTTACATACCGGTTCGTCTGGAATAAATGGATAGTTAAGCATGAGAACTGATGCAAACTTCCCCACAGCAATAACCCTGAACAATAAACTGACACCCTATAAACGTCAAGCTGGATCTCACGGGCGCGACTGTGCCAAAGACCCCCCCCTCCTCCCCCCCGCTGTGCTGCTAATATTCTGCCAGAAGTGAATCAATTGCTGTCAGGAGATTCTCAATAAGTGAAAACCTGTTAAAGTAACACGCACGCACGCAGAAATACGCACACACGAGAGATTCCCTGACGTGATTAAACTCACATCTCAGCTTCGACACATGCAGGTGGACAGGATAGACCCAGATTTTGTCCTTGAGACAGAGCAGAGGTCTGGTTTGTGTGACTGATGACCCAGACAAGTCATATTACCCAAGTGTCTCTTTTGCTGTTGTTCTCTCTCTTTGACTTTTACGTCCCACTGACTTTCTCCTCTTTTTCACCCTCATCCTGCGTGTCTGAGCAAGATTCCTGCTTTGCTTTCTTTCACAAGTTATCTGAAACTTTAATTGGGTGCAATTCATAGCGTGTTTAACACAAATTATCCTAAAAGTGTCAGGATATATGATGTACATACGTACTACAGAAAAAAAAACAAAGAAGTGCCTTATAGTGTGGTGGTGAACTAGTAAGACGTGTTGTGACTGATACACACATACACACAGATTGTTGCCATTTATTACATAACAAGAATGACTGTAAAGGGAAGTAGTAATCTCTCAGTTGGCCTTTTACTATTGTTATGATGCAAACTTGCGCACACATCCCTCCCAGGCACTCGGAGTGAATTGTACTCTGTTCTCTTCTTTCAGCATGTCGTCGTATTTGTGACTGGATGCTAATGAGATGCTAATTCTTTCCGCCACCGGAGGAGATAGATCAGGAGTTGTCTCTATTTTTACTCTTCTTTCCTCCTCTCATTTGTCTACTGCCCTCCTTCAGGGTGCCACAAAAACAAATTAGTATGATCAACTACATTTCCCACTGCGCTCCTGTAGAGAGTGAGCTTGTAGTTATTTGTATGAGAGGAGGTTGGCGTGTGGGGGGGGGGGGGGGGATGGGGGTGGCTCTTGCTCTGCCTCTATATCTAGGAACCACACATGGACCGGGGTCTACTCTCTATGGGGTAACAAGTCGGGCTGCAACTAATGATTAGTTTCATTATTGATGAGTGATTTAGTGATAAATTGTCGAAAAAAGGTGAAAAAAGCCTATCACAACTTTCCAGAGCCCAAAATAACACCTTCAAATGTCTTGTTTTGCCTGACAAACGATTCAAATTGGGCAAGTAGTGATATAAAAGAGAAATTCAATCACATTATCACATTTGAGAAGCAGCAACCATTAGATGTTTGGCAGTTTTGCTTGGCAACCAAATACTATAAACTAATAAGTCAAATCTGTGGTTGTGTTTGGTAGAAATAAAAAGCTGCAGATTGTGGATCTTTTGGTCTGAACCCCTGATATACAGGTTTTGCTGTTGCATCCTCATCTCATAACATGCAGCTGGAACCATGTTTTCTTTCTTTACTGTGCATAACTACTGCATGAGAACTGACATGGAAAAATGTGTCAATAGGAACAAAAGTTAAAATAAAACAAACATTGTTAACAATTGTTACAAACACTTTGTGGCTTTGTTTGGTACCTAACAGATTTTTATGCTTCTATGAATCTAGAGCTGAAAAGGAATAGTCGCTCAGCAAGTATTTTGAAAACTGTAATTTTTCAAGCAAAAATGCTGAGCATTTGTGATGACATATGTGAGGATTTGCTCCTTTTATGTCTTATTTGACAGAAAACTGAATATTTTTGAGGCAATTTAATGCTTCACACTGCGTTTTAGGAAATTTTGCTTTTTTAGGTCAAATGATTCATCAATTAATCATGAAAATAACGAAAAATATAAGCAGATTAATCAATATTTAAAATAATCTTTAGTTGCTTCCCTACATGAATTTGTCCACCTCTAATGAGTAGAAGCTACAAAACATTTGCCTTTTAAAAACAACTTCATTTCTGTCATGTGGACCTCAAATACGGCCTTTACGTTACATGAAAGTTACAGCAGCTGCGTATCTCTAACTGCCGTTGCTGTGTGAAGCTAAATGTGCACTCTGAGGAGCATATTGAGGATGAATGGCAACACATGCACACAAATAGATAAGTCAGCATCTTTTCACCATGGGGTGATTCATCTAAAGAAACGACTATCTTTGATGTTGCCCACAAACTTGCTGTCTGATTGGCTGGCTGCCACCAAGCAGGATAATCAAAGGTCAATGTAAAACCTAATGTTGACAAGATGACGAGCAGAAAACCACTGTGTGTGTGTGCGTGTGTGTGTGTAGAGCGAGCACACACAGCGAGTGCTTTGTAGTGCTGAGTGAATGTGCTACTGTACAGTGATTTAACGGTTACTGGATTAAGGTCAGCCCAGACACACATCATCCTCTGTAAACCCCCAAAACACACAGATACACACACATTTTGAACCCACAAAACCTTTTCCTCCTTCTACCGGCTCTCCTCTTCCTCCTCTTTTGCAAACGTAACCACAGTCTGACTGGGTTTATGTACATGGTCATGTTTACCCTGAGAGAGAAATAGCTCTGTCTCCGTTTGTCTGTCACAATCCAATAATTTTCTGAAAGGTCAAAATCCTCGGATACTCTTGCACTATTACATATCATCAGTCTGTTGTGTTCGGGGCATTCCAGGAACTATCGTTTCCTTTCCAGTTAGTCTCTTAACAAGCTCTACAGAAGCACTTTTAGTTTGACATACGATAGACGGAAAAGCAACTTAACAGCATGTTTGAGCAGTCTGAGTTTTAAAGAATCGCTTGCTAGGATTACCAAGTATTACTTTATGATTACTGTTAATTGTCTAGCTCACTGAAAATCTTTCAATGACTATTACACTATGGCAATTGTATCTGGAAATATCTGAACATGATGACATATTTCCTATGTTTAGCCTGACGATGAATTGGGTGTTACAGCAGTGTTGAAGTATTTTTGGGGTGGATTTCCTCTCTTAGCAAACACAAAAGGTAAGTTTAAACACACAGACACATCACTTCCCTGTGCTCTGCAGTGCTGTGGGACTGGAGAAAGTGGCACAGCAGCTAAATATAGAGTGGCCTGGTCACACCCTCACACCCACACACACACACACACACACAACACAGACTGAAGAAGGAGGGTTTTCTGGGCAAACCGGACGAGGAAAACTATGAAAAATTTGTGGGATAATGAGACAAGTAATCCTGATGCAACTGGGATGAGAGAAGAAGAAGAAGAACAGAGAGAGAGAGAGAGAGAGAGAGGGGGAGGGGATGAAGGGGACAGTGGAGAGTGAGGGAGGGAAAGTAAGCAACAGAGGCCGAGGGGGAGCTGGTGGGAAATGACAGGTGAACAAAGTGAGGGAGAAGAAGACCAATTAGTCATCATCAAACACACACTCGTGTCTATCTTCTTCTCTCTTCTATTCCTCCTCCTTTCTATGTTCAGTATTGTCTGTCAAAGCTCAATGGCAGACAATACCCCCGCCCCTTCCCCCTCCCAACCCCTCCCACCCCAAAGACGCAACGTTGTACCTGTCAGCTGGATGAGGGCGGAGCCTGTCTGGGCATACCGCCACTTGTGACTGGTTGCCCAGCAAGCCATGCTTGATAATTCTTCCATAAATTGTAAAAATCCATAAATTGCTAGAGATCTGGCTTTGTTTGCTGATGGGGAAACGTAGTCCGCTGCCACCATCGGCTAATGATAGACTGACGGGATGATGTGCTGAAGGGATCCCAGTCCACTGTGGGCAGAGTCGCAGCAGCTGCGGCTAATCCTGGGATTCCTGAGGGGAGATATTCCAATCCAGCAGACAACCAAAACCGCCCATTTTGGGGTTGTCTACATGTCCATATGGAAAAGCTGGAGCAAACATTTCCAAGCAGTAGCAGAGCTATCAGTATGGACTTGTCATGAGCACAGTAGCAGTAGTGCGGATGCACGGTATTGGTGTGCACCTCATGTGGCATTAGGTGAGCTGCTAATCTGCCTGTCTTTTGGAAAGGCAGGTTCCTGAAGGTAATCCCTCAATGTGTAGGAGGGGCTGTAATTATAATATGCCTGCACTGCATTTATGCACCCTGAGAAGCTGCTTAGCATGAGGAGGGAGACTTGAGATGGACAGGGGAAACCCTTACAGTAGACGAGAGGCTGGGATATAAAATCAAACACACACCAGTCTGTCACTCCAGTGGAGCCACTAGACACTGGCTGTGCTGGGATTACACATCTGTATGTGTCTACATGTATGAATGTTAAGCAATTTACCCCCAAAACACATCATCATTTGTGTCTTGTGCACAAATATGTGACTTCATCTGAGCTATGAACCTGTTTAAGGTGCTACAATGGAAGCCCTGATCAGCTGTGGCTGCTTGTAATGTTTTAGGCCCATTATCTCAAGGTCACAACTTCATTAAGGCATTACCTTCTAGTCATTAAGACTTAATAATCTCATTATTAAGCGATAATAAATGACTGTTGTTCACTTTTCTTTTTTTAGGCCTGTTATTCTGAGAAAAAGATGTATTTGTAGTTCATTCTTAGTGAAAAACAACCAGATGCGGTGACTTCCTGGAGTGTCAGCTGGTTGCCTGGTCATGGTGATGACAAGTCTCCTGAAAAAAACTATTGTTTTAAACGGTCAAGAAGCCTGTTAAGTAAGAAGACTGTATTCACCAGTAAAGAAACCTTGCTGATGATAAACAATGTGATATCTGATATCTTAAGAAAACAGCATCATTGAATCCTCTGGCTTAAAATGAGGATCACCACAAAACTTTCAGTAAACAATGACGTGACCGAGTCATGATGCTGACTTGGTCATTGCTGGTCACGTTGTTGGTCTGTACTCGATACAGTTACATTCCCCACACAAAAACAAAAAGCGGGCTGTAACTTTCTGTTGTTGGGTTCATTCTGGGTGCTGTGACGCATGAAGTTGCTGGCGCACTAAATGAAAAGTAAATAACAAGTAGTCGATGATCACCCTCCTCAAGAGTGATGAAGTATACTGTGGGAAACACTGGGATATAAAATTTCATTACATTCCTCATTTTTCATTGATAATCAATAATACATTAACTACAGCTGAGAAGGTAATTATTACCTTGTTGATGATGTCTAAATTCAGGAATTCAGAGAAACCGGTGTCCGCTGCCAAGCTCTAAATTCCCAAGAAGAATTTACTCCCCAAACGTCGAGGTGAACAGTATTTTCCAGGCTGCTTGTATGCGCCGTCTATCCAATACAACAAAAATGCACCATTAACCGGATCAACCTTGTCTAACTGACAGTTGGTCCCAATATTTCCTGGGTGACTGGTCCTGTGTGAAGTGGGTGGTGGTCAAACGCAGAAACCACCGATTCGGCTACACCCCTGAGTGAGAAAGGGTACGGGATGAGAGGGAAATGCCAGAAATGTCCATCATCCTTTGCTGTATGGAAACTACCACAACACAGTCAGTGATCATTCCAGGTCAGGACTGTTACTGGGTCGTGTGTGTGTGTGTGTGTGTGTGTGTGTGTGTGTCAGAATATGTCAACACTTGGCACACACCTCAGAGGCTTGACTCTAGTAGGGGCCTCCAAGAGGTCAAGTGGGCATTAAACTGGCTGATACAACAAAGCCGTTTACTCAACAACACCACTACAAGACTGCCCTGGAGAGATTGTGACAAATACCGGGAGGGGGTCAGGGTGTGTGTTTTGCTGTGTATTAAAAAAATACACACACACACACACACACACACACACACAGAATGCAACAGCTGCCTTAGACCAAGACAGATGGGATGGGTGGTACAGTCAGCAGAGGGAGGGGGGAAAAGTTGCCTACATACCACAAAAAGAGTGCGCACACACACTTTCACGCATATAGCATCTTCCCTATCTGATTAAAGAGCAGTTACATATAGGCGTAATCTCATAATGGCTCCCCAGCAGCTGACTTGGACACATCATGTTTCTAAGCCAGCTGTTACGGGACAAGAGAAACCAGAACCGTGCACATGTGCGTCCCTGCATAGCTGCGGACTTCCCACATTCACGGCGTGTCAGAAATTCCTTGCTGAGGGATGTGTGGGAATGGCAGGAATTCCTTGAGGCTGAGGGAGTGGACAGGAATAGGGCGTCCGCGACCTGGACCCCTGCCCTACATCCTGATCTCACTTAAAAACACTCTTAAAAGCCCTGGTTAGGGAAAGAAAAAAAAAAAAAAGATCCTGGAAAGTCAGTAGCAGTGCTGATTGATACGATATAGTTTTATATGATCACATGTTGATTTTATTCATGAATGCTACGCTGTCTCACTGTGGGAATTCCTGAATGGAATTCATTTGATTTTGACACTATACTGATTTTACTCAAGTATGCATGAACATGTTTTATGTATCTCATGGTTCAAACATTGATTCAGAAGCATTTCCCTCTCTACAACGACTCTAGTGTGGGAAAAAAAAAACTCTTCTCTAAATTGTCATGATTAAAGATATTCACTGTCATCAGCTCCCAGATAGATTCATCCTGTGAAAATCCTACACTGGACCAGAATGCAGCGGTGAATTGACCGTTCACAAAGTCCAGCTCCACTTAGTTACTGTTGATATTCCTAATCAAGCTTTCTATTCTAGCATAACACATTAAGCAGTTTACAATAACGGGAAGATTTACCACTTTAAATTCTTAGTGATGTCTGAAACAAGGGGTCCTTGATATTAGACAGTGGTAGACAAAAGCAGTCTGTTCATTTCTATTCTGGGAATTCCAATTTTGCCAACTAAAATAACAACTGTCATTGTTGAAACCACCATCTCTGTTTGACTTTTTTATGCTTTTAGCCGACTAGTTTAAAAATGAGAAACTCGTTAATGGGTCTCAAATAATCATTTGGTGACAACATACATAACTTAACACTAAAAGACTGAGGCAAAACCTGCAGATAGTCCTAGTATTGTAATTGTAAGTATGTTTCCTTCTGGTATAACACTGTTTAGCTACTTAGATTTATGCCTCTTTGTCTGTATTTTCATGCTGTAGAGAGAGAAGACTTTTATGGTGAGGACTAACCAATGTGTTAGGTGAATGTAACACTATCTCAGATAATGAATCTGGCTAGGGTTGCTAAATCCAGTAGAACAGGACTAGCATTAAAAAAAAAACCGAAACCACCATCCAAAGCTTGATAGACCTGCTGTATGATTGGACGATCGCTGTTCGGAGGGAACGCGGAGCATTGAACGTCTGTTCGTAAATGAATGTGGAAGTGAGAGGAGCACTGAGAGAGGATTGTCATTTTCCAATCATTACAGACTTTACCATCATCCTGGGCAATTTCAAAAACATAAACTGCTGCCTTTTGTGGTTGTGCATTAACAGGCTACACTTTCACTAAAAAGAAATTACCGGAAGGTTACAGATAACTGTGTCAATGACTTGTAGATGTGTCACTTTTGTGTCTGAGACAGAGGCTGACAGAATGAGGCTGTTAGGAGAACAACACTATGTTGTTCATCAATTTCATTCTCTTATTATGCTTCCGTCTTGATCTTTCTCTCTGCCCAATGAACTCATCTGGCTCATTTCTTGTGCTGACTCTTCTGTCGTCTCCCTTTCACACCATGAACCCTCTGTCTTCCTCTTTCTCTCCGTTACAATTGCCATTTTTGTGCTTTGCATTTTTATTCACAGCCCACAACACTGTTATTCATCTCCTCCTGTCTGAACTGCCATTAGCCCACTTTACTTTCGGGCGACTGCTCACCCGCCTTTCCCTACTAGTATAGAGCAAAGTAGGGAGTCGCCTTAAGAAATAAGAAGGGCGCATCTTATTGGCTGTTGTGATCAGACACAGCTGTGCCACTCAACAATGCACCTACTGTGGGTACAGCTGGCACTAGCTATGCCATTGTACACACACGAACAAGTGGGTACCTAGTTAACAATAAAGAAAACATAAAATTGCACCCTATTTTTCCATCCAGGCTTTGAATAATATGTACACATATTTTTAGCTGCCATTTCACTATCACAATCCACAAATTTTCTAATTTCTCTCCAAGAAATGTTGAAATAATATATAAATATTCAGTGTTCACACCCAAATTCTAGTCTCATTGGAGTATAAAAGCTGGCACTGCGTTATTAAACTCTAACACTGTCTGCTAGCAGCTCTTTAAGGCAGGTTTCACTACATTTTTACAGCCTCACACCCCTAAAATTTTTGTGTAAAATCCTCCCCGGTACCACTGGAATGATTTCACATGCAAACCATCGTATCTGAACAGGAGAGCATGGACTAAAAGATGCGATTTTTAAAAGAGATATTTGTGTGGCACTTATTTCATGCTGCATTGAAAATCAGGCCCCGTCGATGAAAACGGGGTATCATTATCTAGAAGCACCAAGCTGACAGCCTAAGCGATTAAACAGCGCAGTCTGGGAGTTTATTTCCAATCCACTCAGACTCTCCATGTCCTTCCCCATTTTCCTCTTTTTGTCCCCAAATCTGAGTTTTGGCCTGAGAGAGAGAGCAGCATCTCCCCTTCACCTCCGCCTCTTTCTGTTCTCTCCATTCGTCCAGACCTCTAATAGCAGGGTAGGCTAACCGAGCGAGAAACAGGCCAGGGTTACCCCAGCGACCCAAACACAGCGGGGAGGAGGGGAGAGGGAGGAGGAGGGACGGAGAAAAAGAAAAGACAGAGAGGGAGAGGAGAGGAGAGAGAAAAGACGGCTTGTTATTGGTGCCAAGAGTTCATTCGTCCGGGTCTTTTAATGCCACCTGATCTCATTCTGACAAACCGTGAAGAGACAGAGAAGAGCGCTTTTAGTAATATTACGTTTCATACATAAAAATATAAACAGCTGTATTTTTTCACCTCTCCCCTCAGTGCAAAACACGGTCACGCTCTCCCCTTGTCACCGACTGAGATTCAATGCAACACACAGCTGTTGACTCCTGCTGCACTTCACTGTCAACATCCTGCTGTTGTCTGCTGCAACCTTTTTTTTTCTGCTCCAACTATTCCGATCTGCAGGAATATGCCATCTGGAGGTGACACCGACACTGAACTTCATCTAGCTGAATGCAATTGATTACCGAAGAATCGTACGCATTGATCAAATCTTTCGGAATCAATATCTTTTGGAGTGGTTCTACATTTTGAACCAGAGAGACAGAGAGAAAAAAAAAGTGACTCAGTAAAGGAAATGCACAAGCCCACAACACTCCCTCCTTGCAAAAGCACTCTTCAGCACATCTGTCAAGGTCCAAAGGCATTAACATTATTACATAACAGCACTGCCCCCCTCTCTCCCCCCCCCCCTCCCTTTGCAGACCACAATCCACTCGCCCAGTCAGACCAGTGGCAGAGGAGGCCAGGCCAACAGATCGAAAGACATAATCGCACTACCGCCCCCCTGCCGCAATAAACCAGGAAGTGATAGTTGGCAAGCACCAGGAAGCTTAAGAAAAACACTGCCCTTACAGGGCAAAGCAGACAGGCCAAACAGTAGCAGTGAAGCCAAGTATTGTCTAGATATAATTGCGTTCATGTTGTTTTCATTGCCTTTTTCTGCGGGTGATGGAGCTGTCTCCATCATGGCCCCTGGGCTCTGGAGCAACCTGCCAATTCGCTGTCCTCCTTTATATCTAGGGTTTAAGGGTTTTTGATTTTTTTGGGACAGATACCAAAACTGGTAGTTTTTGACTAAAGCAGTTAACAGTCACTAGTTTGTCCCTCTTTTTCAGACTGGAACGCCTCTGAAATAGAACTTAGTCCATGAAACGTTAAAAATACAAATCTGAATTCAAATGATAAAAGACAGCTGGCTGGAAGAAAACAAAAGGAAAAGGAATGACAGGTATAGACATTGTCCATCTCAACTCTTCATGGAGAGCCTTGCTGTCGCTACGGAAACGAGCGCTAGACATGGGTAGCCAATCGTGGTGTGGGGAACATGGTGTGTGATGGCGGGAGGAGAGGGAGGAGACGAGGGAGGGGGGGGGAAGGAGAGTCAAGGAGATGTGATAGTGAGAAATTATGGTGACGGTGGCCTGTTTTTGCCACTGGGGACACTGAAATATTAATCTTGTGTGCATATGCATCTCCCACCGTCACCACGCACAAACAAAAACAGACATGAAGAGGATGGATAAACAGTTGCAGAACTGTGAATCTCTGTGTACAATTTGTTTGGGTTTGTGTGTGAGTTTTACCTGCTATCTGACTCGATACATCTCCTTTTGGCTCTTTAGGGAGGGAACCATCTGTAGGCACACACAGAAAAGGAGAGAAGGAAAAAACAATATTACCAAAATAGAAAAACAACAGATTTTGCTTGATGCATCATAGTTAAAATATTTCTGACAGTCATAGGAATAATGGAGATGGGAATGAATGAGGGAAACTTGAGAAAAAGAAGCCAATGATGACATGTTGGCCGTTTCAACAATGGTTTTGTTGTTGTCAATGAATGTTTTGTTAAAATGCTGTCAGATTAAAGGATTATTGTGTCCAAAAAAAAAAAGAGCAATTTCATGTCTGAGTTAAAATGCCTCCATGGGAGGGAATTAAAATATGCCCCACTTCTTTTCTGACATGGTGGACCAACGGCATTCAATGACAAAGCTTTGGGAATTACATGGGACCGATCGTCTGAAACCAATCAGACATCAACATCTACAAACACAAAACTCAGCTGGGTTAACGCCTCTAGAACCAGACTGGAAATTGCTAGACGATGAACATGCTCCATTACAAAAACCCAAATGTGCCATCATGATGGATGCAAAAATCCAACGCATTGTTTTACAACAAAAAAATAAATGAAAAAATGGGAATATGTTACTTTTGCTCCAAAACAAACAAATCTAAATGTTCAGAATGTTTTTGCAATAGTTAAAGGGGACATATCAAGCTTTTTCTGTTATTTATATACTGTTATAATGTATAATATATGATTCATCCTGCTCTTAATGCTTCTTTTGCAATGTTCCCTCTACTTCCTCCTCATGATGATCATGTCACATTGTTGATACACGCCCACAAACAGCCGTCCGTTCCATAGTTTTTGTTGCTAAGGTTGTTCCATGGGTTGTTCACATTGTCCGCTCGCATTATTTCGGATCAGATTCAGGCTCGAACATATACAGATGTATTTGAAAAGTTTCCATTTCGAGTAAAGAACTAGAAAAAGAAGTGAAGCCCTACTACTACGGTCTGCTAACGAGGCCTCTGAAGCAGGCGGACGTCTGCCGAGGGGAATCTTCCAAAAGCTGGCCAATCAGAATAGAGTGGACTCACTGGGAGGCGGGCCTTAAAGAGACTGGAGCTAAAAAGGCCTGTTTCAGACAGAGGCTGAACTGAGGGGCTGCATAAAAAGCCAGTATAAAATAAATAAGGAGTTTTTTGAACTGTAAATCATGCAAAGATATACTAGTAAAACCCCGGAATATAAATATAAACCTGGAAATATGCATATAGGCTGATGAAAAACTCTCTAACATCATCTTGTTCAGTAAAGTGAAAAACAAAACGTCTTAGTCACAAGAAACAGTAAAGCAAATCAGTCTTAACTTTCAGAAATATGAGCAGACATGATGCCACTGGTGTGAGAGAAAAATCGACCGCTTATCTCAAACCTGTTCTCCTTCCATTATAATTATGATACCAAGGTACCACTGATTTGACAATTTTCCATGTTCTTCAACAGCATGTTCAGCTTACACTGGACCAGTGCACGCAGGAGTCATCTACTCATCACCCTATAACTCATGACCGAGGCCCACTGGTTTCACCGCCGATACAACAATCGGCCCATTGATCCAGCCTATAGCCTGTGTGTGAGAGAGGCTGCTGCTGTGACTGAGGGGAAGATACGGTCAGTGTCATGTGCTGTCGACATGTAAACAGGCTGGACTGTCGACTGGCTGACTCAGTGACACATGCTCCCTCTGTTCTGACTCAGGCTTACTGCTTCCTGTTTGAGAGGCCACTGGTTGTATGGAACCAACCATGTGCATGTCAAGTATCTAAAAATATGATGCATATTGATTTTTCGATTTCACACAGGTCCTACACTACACGCGATGTACAAAACATACACTATATGAGTGACATGTGACCTGTACTGTGGGTCTTCTTGAGTTTGTGATTTGGGAGTTTGTTTTAGGTAAAAAACTGAATCTTCTACTTCCGTGAACTGAAGTGCACTGCAGAAATAGGAACATGTAAACACACGCTAAAAAAAGTTCAGTTAAAATGTGAAACTTCATACACTAATACAGATACAGAGGCTCAGTTGTGACACATTTAGCAGCTAACTGGCATCCTCAGACATGCGTGCAAATCAGTAGTGTTACCACACTATTTTCTTTAGTAAGAGACCGTTTGTTTGGAAAGAACTCAAAAATCTGTGTTTCTGGACTGGCATTATTTTTACAGTCCCAACACAACTACTGAACACACATATTTTGGCAGTAATAGCTGGGAGTTGCGATAAAGTGATTGCATGAGTCTTATCTACAAGACTGGAGCTTTTTTTTTTATTAAAGCAACAGTGAAACCTGCTCTTCAGTTTTCAGCCGACTTCGAATTAGAAAGCGATACTAAAATCCTTACTGATATGTTACTTCCCCACCCCTCTCACTCACATGCTCGCACAGAGATCCAACTTATGCTTTGTTCATGATAAGTCAGATGCCTTGTTGTGCTAAATATCACTATGTCTTGATTTAAGACTACACTGTAAATAACTTTAGTACAGAGTCAAGAGGTTGTGATGTGTGGTGCAACAAGCTAGTGAAGCTCTGTAAATGTTATCGCTGTTATTAGTCCTTGGGGCCGTTTCTAAACAGACTACTGTGACCGTAATCTTAAGGGCCAAGAAAAATGTCACCCAGTGCAACAGTGTGGCTCATGCATATGAGACAAAATACAGAATGATGATGATGATGAAAAAAAAAAAAATCACACTAGAAGTAGCCTAGAGGGACTCTCTTTTAACTGAAGAGTTCAGGGCCAATACCAGAATCCGCCTTGCCGAAGTACCCTTAAGCAAGAAACTAAACTCCCTCTAGCTTCTTATGTAACAAACCATGACCTATGACCTCTATTTCCTACAAGGACCAATATCCCTGTATCACATTAAATCACCCTGCTGTTTCTAATAGTTCTCTGCATGGTTTCCTTCTGTAGCGACTACTACCAGAGAGCTATGATTTAGCAGCATTTCGCTTCTGGCAGTTTGCATAGAACGGCACAGTACATATAAAACTACACATGAGCAAACTCGCTGGCAACAACAACCGATGCCACAGGCCTCATGCACATGAGTAGAGACTCACACATGCAAACACAGCAAGGGAAAAGCAGAGCCAAAGCAGTCGAGACAAGCACAAAAAAATCTCAAGGGAATGTTCTGTAAAGCCGTGTACCTGGGAGAACTTAAAGAGAATGAATGGGAATGAAGGAGAGAGAAGGGGAAAAAAAAAAAAAGGAAGGCAAAAGAAAGACCAAACACCCACATACTTCGCATATTTGCAATGCCAAAGATGTCCACTTAAGCCACAGTGTGCAACAATGTAATACCAGACTACAGTAGTGGTTGCCCGCATCTTATCACTATCTAAACAATGAGACTTGTAGCTGAGCCAGAAGTCAAACATGCATGGACAAAAAGGAGATAAAATTTAATGTATGAGTGCATAAAGAGACACGGATGCACACACACACACACACACACAGTCAAGAACAGAGGCTTTTTCTGAAGAGATGTGGCCGTTGAAGTAGTCCAATCCAATCCAACCAATGACACACACACACACACACAGATATGCATTAACACAGAGCCAACTTTGTTACAGACCATAGTAGGATAAGCCAACCGCTAGTACGTCAGCTGAACTGTTTGGATACACTTAAACAGACACGCACACACACACACCTAACGGCCGTTGAGGAAATGACAAAGCAAAAAATGCAACGGGTCCAATCCCATGAAACATCCAAAGTCTCCCCTCTCCCTGAAACATGCACACACACACACACACTTACATACAGTGAACTCACCTAGACCTCAGCTCTGTTGAACACTGGCTATACTGTATCCCAAACTGAGCTCCCTTCCACTGACAACTCACTCTTGTCCTTACACACACACACTGTTTCTGACTTCTAGTCCACATTAACACAAGACCACCCTTTCTATGGGCCCCTGCCTTCCCCTTCTCGGCAAGCACACTCATCGTTTGACTCATACACAACTAGGAAAGACCCCTTTTCATTTAAAAATACCTATTGTCTGGCTCACGCTGACTGAAACGAGAGGTGAGGCACACAAAAACAGTGAGCAATACCCAGCTGTCAAGGCTATCTTGCGGAGAGTAGCGGTAGATATCGCTGTAGGTGTTTAGCAAACATTTAAATGTCAAGGGCCATGGACAGCACATTTAACAATATATTACCTACGGGACCACCCATCTGAGAGGATTATTTAGTGCTTGGCGCAAAAATAGGTAGGTGGTGAGAGTGAAACTGAGGATGCACGATGTCACCTTGTGAAACTCACGATCAATCAATGTGGTAGGTAATACTGACCTTAAAGTGATAATGAAAGAGTTTCATGATTTTATCTTGATCTCTTGTCTTATGCTCATTGCTGTGGTATTCATGCTCTGAACTTCGCAGAGATAACCTCTTAGTTAAACAATGGGATCGGTACTGTGACGTTTTCTGTGGATTTCTACTGAAGCCTGAGTTTCTGTGGTTTCTGCTCTTTTCTTTGTGAATTCAGCCATGACGGCCAACGCTGCTCATGCCAAACGCATGTTCTTATTAATCCCGCCTCCCACATTCATACCCTGACCTTAAAGCCCATGAAAACTTGGTTTCAAATAAGAAGTTTTTCTCCACAATATTAAATATTCATAACTAAATAAGCAACAATCCAAGTTCCAGGTTTGAAAAAAAAAAACATACGTTAGGTATTATTTATTAAGAGTTGAATACTCAACTCAGCTTATCAGGTCATCAGGACTGTGTTAGTGTGATTTAATCAGATTTGACAGCTGTGTGGCTGAACAACACTCAACATTTGAATTTGATTCAAATATTGCTAAATTCTGGTTGGCCCACAGAAGTGTGTGACATCATCTTTTTCCAACCAAGCCCCGCCCACTTCAAATCAGTGAGAAGAGCACAGATAAAACACAAATTCAAAACGCTCTCATGTAAATAAACCAAAACTGTTGAAACTTTGCATTCACGTAGGACCATATTGCTCATAGTAAGAAGCTTATTGACAAAAATGTTTTCAGGACCTTTAATACCATCTAAGGCTAGGGATATATTTACTTTTTACCCGGACGCATAACTGAAACTTGGGGAGGTTACTGTATTGATAATAATTCAATGTGTCAATTCATGTGCTTAAAGGGAAAATTCACCGCTGTGAATGATGATTTCTGAAAACTAGGTCACCTGTGTAGTAGAAATGTGCAATTATTTTTGAAATTGGTGCCCTATGAGTAGAGAAAATTGAGAAAAAGGCCACAGATTCTCCATGTTGCTCTTAAGGAGGAATCCTACAACAACCAGAATGCATTGCACGCAGTCCTGTCCAATAAGCTACTGATGGTGTGTTTATGGATCGCAGGGGGCGAATACGTTTCCTAGCAGAGCAGCCGGTTAGCAGAGAAAATATTATACGTCTTTACTGAGGGTTATTTTCATTTACAAACATTTTTCTTTTGCAAAGCCTCTCCGGCTGCAGCGCTTCTCTTTCAGCTGCCGCTGTTACAACTCCCGTTGTCGCTTTCTCCTCCACACTCTGTTGTGTCTGATTCCACAGCGTGATATACGGCTGTGTATCATGAAGCCAGTTTTCTTCCAAATATGCTGATATTTTCAAGTATTTAGTGGTATGATATTTTGGTGTCTGCTTTTCCCTATAACTAGCCTAACATTGTAGACGGAGTGTTTTGGGAGACCCACCTTTGACTGTCCTTGAAGGCACCACTACAGAAAATCAGAGGCGGAGACTAGAGATCTGAGCTGTCATAGCCATAGTTCTTCCTTACCCCCAACTACATCACTGTGGACGTCTACTGACAGCGCTGGTGCCCAAAGAACAACAGATTTTGCAGTTGCGCCCCAGAGACACACAGAACATTAACACTTTCTTCACACTATATCCCTAATTAGGATAGTTAGAGTCAAAGTTGAAAACTGGTGAAGTGGTCCAGCGTTAATTTCTCAAAACAGACCACCAACGCTCCAAGGAAAGTAAGATACCCAGGCTAGCCATGTGTAGGCCAGCGCTTGGTTACGACATGATTAGGCCTTACCTACACCCCGACCATCATTCACCTTTACCCACTGCCTAAACATAATCCCCTTGAGGCTTATACCTTTACCTTACAATCCTTAAAACCAGTTTCTTATTTGGCGTGAGTCACAGTGCTTGAGTCAACAACATATATGAATGAATCACTGTGAACTAGCTAGCCAGTTCTTCTTCATTCCTAACAAAGTAGAAACATTAAATACTTCACTACCTGTGCTCCAAAGTTTTGAAATGCCAGACAGGCTGAACTACAACTGTATATAAGCAATCTATGATAGATGAGAGCAGATTAAATATAAAAATATGAAATAAACCAGTGCTCTTTAGTCCCTATTCTCAGGACTGTGATTTGTTTCATCCAACCAGGTTGTTATTTGCCCTCACCTGGCATCCCAGTTGTAAAATAGTCCATATTAGAGAGCAAAGAAAAATAAAAGCCAGGCTGTCCCCTCTAAAGATCAGGACTAAAGGCCACTGTTTTAAACTATTCCTCATTTTGCCAGGGGACCTCTGGGACCCACAAGGACCTCAGTAGTCCATGCAGCCTTTGCTTTAATACACAAAAGGCCACTGACTGTGATGTTTAAAGTGGATCAATTTCTCTCCAGAAGAAGAAGAAGAAGGGGGTGAGAAGTAGTCAGAGGTAGAGACAGAGACAGAATGAGAAAGTGAGAGAGATGGGGAGGGCAACAGTGAGATAGCAGTTTTGAATGCACTGGAGACCCAAAGAAAAAAAGGAGTACAATGGTCTTTCAGGACTTGTCCTAGTTTGGTACACTCTCTCTCTGTCTCTTTCTACTCTCAAAATAGGAGCAGAGACCATTCTGGCAAATCTTTCATACTGATCCTAATCAATTGCCAGCAAATTCAATTCCTTTACTGACCTCTTTCATTAACATAGGTTGGCACTCACATCTACTCTTCTCCTCTCTTCATTATCTTTCCAAGGTCTCGCTCTCCCTCAGTCTTTGAATTTCACAGCTCCTTTCTCTACCACCTGCACTGAATAGTCTCCCTTATTTCCCTCTAACAGGACAATAAAATCATTCAGTCACTCCGAGGCTTATTGTTTATGCTCCTCTTACAAGAATGCGTAAAGAAAATGGTTATCTCCACACGTGATTTCACGGCCACTTGCAACCTGCGCCCCCCCCTCCTCCCCCCCGCATCCTCCCCCCTCCTCCCCCCTCTAACCTACCTCCTGTCTTCTCCATCTTCTCTCCATTTTTCTCTTCGACCCCTCGACTTTTTTCCTTCTCTCGTTCCAGCTTGTTTTAAGAAAGACAGCGGCGGGGAGGCAAATTTTCCCCGAGCTCACACCAATTAGCTATCACGCCGGAGAAATTACCGAACGAGAGCGCGGCAGATGAGAGGAAAAAGTGGGACAAGCTCCTTTTTATAAACACACGGAGAGGCGAGGGGTTTGCATATGTACGTGTGTGTGTGTGTCTGTGTGTGTGTCTGTGTGTGTGTGTGTTTCAGTTGTTCCTAAGAGGAGAATTAAACAAGCCAAAAACTCTTTCATTTACACATCTGACAAACATCTTAATACTTCAAGTCCCTGGCTAATGGTCTAATAGACTAGATTTGAAATTATTATCATTATACAGGGCAAATCAGTGCTAGCTGAGGCCAAGTGTCACTCAATAGCTCTCTTTTCACTTCTCATTACCTACTTTGAAACTGACTGTAAATACCTTGTTCTGCTTGCCCTGGTTCACAAGTTATATCATATTACATGAGTAGACTTCTGCTTTTTTGTTTTTGTTTATTTCTATAGGTGGGTTGGAGTTGCTTTGTATTTAATGCATTCAAATGTTGCATTGGGATCCATGCCTGAACTAAGTGGCACACAGAAACCGACCATTATTAGTGGCTCTTATCAGCTGGCCTTTGGTCTTATCTGGTCCGTATCTAGGCGGCAACCTGTGTGTCTATCTGTGATAGCACAGGCCTTTGCTGAGCTGGTTTACATAGGCTTAGTAAAGACATTACATGGGTCGGACAGACAGACATGGTAGCCATCGTTGCCGTGGTGACAGACAGCTAACTCAGCCTTGTTTTGGTGGGCATAAAAATGTAGGGTGAAGCCAGCATTTTGAGTACAGAAAGCTGTCACAACTCAAAAATATTACTTCTGCAAGTGTAAAATATCCACCTTTTCTGAATTACAACACTGCTTTAGCCTAAAATCACCTAGTTTGGTATTGAACCTTAATGGATCTACTTTTTTGGTGCCAAACAAAATGTGTCCACAACACTGAGTAGTACTAAAAGTTGGTATAAAATGCCTGGTAAGATTTATAAGCTTGTGTACTTATTCTTTAAGCAGACAGTTTCTGCTTTAAGTACAAATCTTGCCAATTTCAGCCTTAATTTTATTTAGTTAACTTTGAGTATGGATGCTTGTGTTTACATTTAAAGAAACTGGTCAGCATTTTATGAAATACGCTTAGTGGCTTTCTTGCTGAGAGTTAGATGAGAAGACAGATACCACTAATATCGGTCTGTAAAATATGAAGCTGGACACAGTTAGTTCAGGTCAGAATGAAGAGTGAAAGCAGGAGGAAACACTATAGCTAGCCCGGCTCTGTCAGGTTAGAAAATGCGCCTAACAACACATCTAAAGCTCTCCAATTATCATGTTTTATCTCATTTGTTTAATCCGAACAAAAACCAAACAGTAAAAACAAAAACTGATTGTGGTTTGGCTGTGGTTGGCTTATTTTTTGGCTGCTCACTTCCTGGAGCATTGTCGTCACCGTGAGTTCACCAGGCAACCAGCAGAGACTCAAGGAATTGACTGCGCCAGGCCAAGAAATAATCCAACATATAGTTCCCCATGAAAACATAATGTGTCATTTCTTCCTACTTTGGTTCTTGTATTGTTGTTGTATAATTGTATTATGTATTTCTTTCCCCCAGACAGAGCCAGGCTAGTTGTTTGCTAGCTGCTTCCAGTTACTATGCTAAACTAAGCTAATCAGCTTCATATTTAATGGACAGACAAGGGAGAGCAAAAAAAAAACAAATATTTCCCCAAAGGCGAACAATTCCTTTAACATTTGAGAAGTTTGGCTACTGTTAGATGAAAAAAGGGTTTGTAGAAAAGCATGTTAAAATTCCTAACAGGTATCAAAAATACTGGCAATTGTATTGATACAATTTACACAATGCTGCATGTGTGTGTTCAGATCAGAATATTTCAAATCCATCAGCCTACCTCCCTTACCTCCCTCTCTCCACCTCGCCGTACATGAACACACACAAACACAAACACACACACACACTCTGAATAATCCCAGAGAATAAACACCAGATTAGATTAGGTCAGCGTGCGTAATCCAATGAACTCTCACCTCTAACATGCCTAATGATGTTAGAGCTGACAACATCGCACCATCGCACACACAGCGACTTGTACTGCTGACACACTGCTCTCTCTCTCACACACACACACACACACACACACACACACACACATCATGTATACTGTATATTCCTATTTCAGTAAAGAGATTTGGTGTTCAAACAGTTCTTGGCCAGTCTGCTTTCCCACACATTCCATACACTCCCTGACAGGATCTGCAATCTGCTCAGTATATCATTTATGACATATTGACTTGGTCTCAAAACACTGTATAGCCAGTTATACATTTTTGCAGCATTTTACTGTAAACACACATCTTCGGAAATCTTATTAATGACTTCATTGCCGCATAACTAGGCACAGACCCCCGATTTTATTCATCACCCTTTTCAAAATGCTCCTCAAGCTCGCCCTACCTCATTGGTAAGCTGTTGGAGGCCGCTCTTCACATTGCCATGTACGGCACATCCAGAGAAAGACAAAACTTGTTTAGAAGTGTCTGACTATCGGGGAAGTGAGTGTTGTTCCCTCTGAAACGCAATCTGCTGCTTTTTGTTCTGGTTTAGGGGTTGTGTTACCGAGGTCCGCCTAAAAGTTCACATTGACATCATACACGCTTTGGGCTACAAACAACTCCAGTGCTGCCACTCATTCTACTTCACGGCTTTTGATGGCTTCGCTCGCTGTGTTCTGATTGAAAAATTACAGTGTTTAGTCTAGCCAGACATGTGTGGACCAGGTTTTCCGACCGTTTTTTTTCGCTGTGGACCCCGATCCACGAGGTCAAAACATTGTTCCCTTTTGTCTGTTACCATGGTAGTCCCCCAGAATGTTACATTTGTATCTGTAATTTCTCCATTTGCATCGATATCCTTGCATGTTGCATGGTAGAAACTCCCTTCATTTACATGGTGAAAGATAATTTCAACATCAACAGATAGCTTCCTGGTCCTATGACTGTAGTGTGCTTATCAGTTGTTAAGACCTCATATAATTTGCTCGTCTCACCTCTTTGTGATAAGTTCCAACCACTAAATCCGTTACTGCCCTTCTGTCACCAGGAGAAATTGGCTCACACCATGACATAAGTTGGACAGCACACTCTCCCCTATTAAACAAATAATAAACTGGTAACTAAGCAGGCAAATCCAGACTTTGTACACTGGGAAATGTCATTGCAATACCAAAGTAAAGTTGACCAACAGGACCGGTCTTTACAAGCCTGTGATGTGATACACAGATCAGCAGCAAAGGCCTTGAGCAAGACAACGCACTGTGCCAGCTTGGCATCAGGTTTAGCACAGAATTGTTTAACCAGAACGTATCTGTGGGTTAAACAATGGATGATCTTTCATGGCTTAATATTTAAAGCTGCTAGAATCGGTATATTTATATTAACAATTAACAATGAATCACATGGATACTTATATGTGAAAAGGGTCATTAGTTGTGACGAATCCACAGAGAATTAATCACCCGACTCTGCAGTTCTCAGCTCCACGAAGCTTTAAAGATTCTTCCAGTTCGTTGTTTAGGTTGTCTGACCCACAACTTTACTACTACTTTAATTTGGTTCACTCTCACCGCTCTCATGAGTGAAAAACCTTTACAAACCCACTGTACACTACCTGGCAAGCACTAAAACACCATCACACTACTTCCAATTTTGCTCCCGATGGCCGCTAAAGACCTTTTTCGCTTGAATGTAAACATGTCGTTTTGAGGCATTTGCTGAAATGTCTGATTCTATCGTTTTACTTGGGAGGACAGTCTTGATGTTTTCCTTGTATTCTGGCACAAACGCAAGATTTTTAATCAAGCATGTCACAAGCTATGTGTGCTAATCCTGATCCGCTGTGTCGTTTTCCCACTGAGCTGATAGACTGGCAGCTCTGAACGCTAAATGTACCAAAACTTTGATCACACTGCCCCAGTTTTCAAAAAGATCTTTTTTTTTTTTTTTTCAAAGGAGAAAAATGTAAATCACAATCCTCCCTCTAAAACTGACCTGACAGCAGACTAAGGGGGTTTGGCTTGCTCAGCTAGTTGTAATCCACCTTTAAATTTTAATGTACTTGCAGCTGTTATTAGGGATGAGAAAGATTAGGCGTTTACACAAGTACTCATGGGAAAATTACAACAGTTTTAATTATTTACTATTAACAGTTTACTGACAAACTGACTGATTTTCAGCACTTTTTTTTTGCAATTTTCTCTGCAAAATCCTGAGCAAATGACAAAAAGATGTTATTCATGACACGGGTCAGCAGATGACTGTCAGCTATATCATTTGCGATATTTCTATCCCCCAAACAAACGATTTTATATCCATCCAGACTCATTACTGTTATCCGCATGTGTCGACGGGATGCTTTTTGTCTGTGCCAATGATGTTGTTGTTGCCATGTGTTCTCTGCTGTATTTGTGTTTTATTTTAAAGGGATGAATGCCTTTCTAACTGAAACACCACATTTTTAATGCCACAATAAAAGGGAACAGTTGGAATAGATGGAGTGTTTTTTTTTTTTTATCCCCATGTTTTAGCTTAATCTCCAGCCCGTTCTAAAAAGCTTTTTTACCAGGCCGTCCATTTGCTCGAGATTGAAGCTGCCTGGCTAAAAAAAAAGGCTAAAATCTCATAACCATCATCTTTCCCTCCAGCTGGCTTCCATTTACTATCTTTTGTACAGCACAGTTACTTACAGGTGTGTGTAGTACCTGTTTTTTTTTTTTCTACAGCTGAGAGCGTGTATGTGTGTATGAGTACAAATGGCCGCTCTCTGTATAGAAGCAAAGCCGAATGTAGCACAAAGTGACCTTAACAAAACAAAGTCAGGGAGAAGACGAGATGGAGGACGCTGAGATCGGGTCAGCGGCAAATCGGAGAAAGTGCTCGTGTGAGTGTGAGTAAGTGCGAAAAGCAATTGAGAGGGAACAGCGGCTGCCTATCACAAAGCCCCTCATACTGTGAAACGTATGAAGCCAGAGCGTCTCTCGATTACTCGGTCTGAGCTTCTTAAAATTTTGCCTTTCAGTGCACAAATTTCTGCACTCTGAAACCTTTTTGCAGGTAAATTCTGTCCGTTTTTGCTTCTTGGGGTGAATATTAGACATTTGGGGGTTATATGATGATATATACTGTGAGATAATATGAATGTGCCTTCTGTCAGAGGTTCTGCCTTAATGTTATACAGTGGTATCTATCCCTTTAATATCTCTGGTTGTATTAGACCATTGTGGACGATGCTGCATATCTACTACTTGTATCCTGTTTACAGTTTTACCTGCATATAGACATTCAATGTTCTTGTCTAATTGTTATTTGCTATATGTATCTAAACCTCACCTACTTACTTTTACATAATAGTGATATGTTTATGTTCGGCCTTGTTTTGTCTAGAGTCAAATTCCTTGTATGCATAAACATACTTGGCCGATAAAGCTGATTTTACAATCAAACTGCAGGACCGTGTTTTGGGAAATATTGGATTATTATTTGCATTAATGTGATGAAGTTTTAAAAGGAGAGATTTGAATTTCTCTGTCTGTCTGTCTCAAAACAATACTCACATGACCACATTGTGGGTCACATGGACAACACAAGTGTTATTGGTCACTGTAATTGTTCCTCCTGTCCATACTTTGCTGTGAAGAGACCTCTTCCTAAAGTGATTCACAAGTCTTTTTAGTACAAAGTCCCTCTTCCCTCAGAGGCTTGATTTGTTGCACAGAACGAGGTTTGTGGATTTTGTTCCCCGTCACATATACTGCGATTGCTTTAGGAGCAGATCTCTTACAGCCAGCATAGAGAGGAGGAACAACAACAGCGACCGATAACACTGTCGATGTAGATATGGGCATGTCAGTAGTGTTTTTAACACAGACTTAAAACAAATGTGAACCTTTTCTTTAAAGGGTTTTAATTTACTTGATTAGCCAAAGTAAATATTTCTCTCCGTTTTTTTTTATCCATTTCAACTGATTTTCCATAAAATCTTCCAAATATTAACAGTGCAGGGCATACAAATCATCTGAAGTCACAGAGAAGTTATTTGGCTGGCTGCATCTCTATGATTACAGATTTTTTTTTTTTTAATCTATTGTCAACAATGTAGAGAGAGAACGTGACAAAAACCAAAAGGCTTTGTATTGATCTGGGATGTACCGATCATCTGTTTACCTCCATCCAACGAACATGGATGATAAAGGAAATCTGTTTTGTACGACATTAGGCTTGAGTCTCTGCTCTGCGTCTGACATGGCAGCTTTAAGCCTGGAGGAAACCTTTACTGAGGGACCTCAATCAGTCTCCATCTCCTGGATCAATATCCATTAGTCTCAAAGTGTGTGTGCATGCATGTGTGTGTGTGGTTCTGTGCAGACCTCATCCTGGGTGAATGGGCCTGAGTCATAAATGCAAGCTCTGTCTGGATCAGATTTCTCTCTCTCTCTCTCTCTCTCTCTCTCTTTCTCCTGGTTGCCTTCTCGCACAAACACACGTACACACCGATGCTCATTCAAACATACAGACCAACCTTGTGAACGGCGTGTTGCAGCCTCTGAACATTCATTCATGAAGTCCTGGCAGTGCCGACTGCAGCCTTTTTTTTTTTGCCCCCACGGTGTATAATACCCTACACTAATAACTGTATGAAATCAACACCAAATCAGCCTGTTAGTCATCAGCGTAGCCAAAGACGTGTTTGGAGTAGAAGAACTTGATGATTGACAACATGCCACAACAAAACTCCCCGTTTCAGAGCTGTGAGGCCTAGGTATTAATTCCAGTCTGGGAGACAGGGGAGAGAGACGGGGGTAAGTTCTTTTTTTTTTTTTTTTTAAACGTTGTCATTTTGCATCAGGACGGAGAAGCCCGACACAACGCTGCAAGAATGACAGAGGGAGGAAAACATGGAAACAGACATTGGCGAATGAAAGCTCAGACAGCAGGCAGGCAGGCAGACAGTAGGGAAGAAAGCGAAGAGGGAGGACATGGGAAAAAAGACAAAGAGACCAACGCCGAAGGATGGAAAAAGAGATGAGGATGGAGCTGGGGATGGAGGGAGGGGGGAGAAAGAGAGAAAAAAAAAAAAAAAAAAAAAAGCATAGCCTGTGGCGAGACACTCAAACCTGTGCATGTCAGAACAAGATTCCCAGATCTATGAGGAGGAAGTTCGAGTGCAAAACAAAGAGGAGGGGAGCCTGAACGTGACACTCAAGCCTTCCAACCAGCTTATTATACAAAACCAGCGGTAGGCTATCTATACTCCGGCCTATAATGGTTTCACTACTGAGCCCTTCAACAGAGATGCTGTTTTTGAGCCAACACCCATATAAATTCAATCAGCGCCCACCCGGCTCTCTCCTATCTCATGTTTACAGTAAATACTTATACATGGTTATCATTATCTCATACAGTAGGTGGCCTTGTCAATCATTGTCCTGTTGTGTTCAATGACATCAGGGTATCACAGATGGTACCAAGTACTCTCAGTGGGGTAAAGTAAGTACAGTTCAACATCACCGCCTGAGAAAATTTGGTTCATATTTAACCTAAAGATGAGCTGCTTGTGACTTGCTTGTGGCACAATTAGTAACACATAAGTCATAATCAGCGAGTGTTGTCAAGAAAATAAAGCCATATATGCTCCTGAAAGGGGTTTTAATTAGAGTAAGAAAGCAGCTTATGGCAGCATTTTCTAATTTAACGTTAAGGTAGTTTGGTACCCTGTTAAGTTTGTTTACCAGCAAACGAGAAAGCGGGGTTGAAGACTATGATTAAAAATGTTGTGGGTGTGTGAGACAGGTAAGATACAGTGAGTTCAGGTAATCGTTGAGTTTAGATTACGATCGTGGTGAACATTAGAGATAGTAGAGCTTTGGTAAAGGTTATAGTATGAATGACAATGCCTCAAGTACAGATTGGTCTGATATTTAAATTGTACATGTTTGACAATCAGTGTTAAAATATTCTTGTGATCTTCACAGCACCAGCTGCAGATAGTGGCGTAAAATGTGTATTTTTGTCATCCATAAAAACAGGATTTGCTTTTTTAAATTTTATTTACTGTCTCTCTTTTATTAATTCAGCAGTGGCTAGAAAACTGTAAGTGCAACAAAAACTAATGATCTGTGTTATTGCTTCTCTCAAACAAACAAATAAAGTTCATTTACTGTTTAAGCACTCTTTTGGTAAATAAAGAGATATTTTTGAAGCTGCGAGCTTAAATTGTAGCAGATGGGTTTCTGGTAATCAGAAAAAGGAGCCATAATCTAAAAAAATTTAATTATACAACAGACAAGCAACAGATTTGATTAACAATGAAGCAGAATGGCTGCAGCTGTGCAGCATCAACACAACATACAAACTGTGGTTGCAAGTGAGTTGCAGGATGCCTCTCGCCTTTCTTCGTAAGAGGAGGCCGTCAGATCAGCTCAATACGGATACTGAACTTCCCTCTGTGGCTTATTATCTCGCTAGACACTAAACCACAGGAGCCAGAGGCTGGATGTCAATACTCTGCATTCTCGTTCTTGTTTACACCCCTCGAACTGTACTTCAAAAACTCAGTTCTACCACAATAGTCCCACACATGACAGCGCACTAGAACAGCCAAGGGACTTGGCTTATGAAAAGTACACACAGTCCATTCTCACACTCTTCTGTGCTCGCTCACACAGTTGAATATCTGAATATCACAAGCGTACATATCATCATCAAGCACTTACTGGCAACACCTACTGTATGTGCATGTTTCTGCCTTTCTGTCGGGATAGTACAACTTTACATTAGCAATGAGAAAATGGCACTGAGGAAATCTGGCAAGAGAGATGTGTAAGTTCAAACACATCAGCAGGCACATGGAGCTATTGGTTCATAGAGAAATTTGTTTTAAACGCATTTAAGCAGTCTCTCTAATGAAGACACCAAAGCGAGCGGAGTTAGATGATGACACTGGCAGACATGACATCAGGCACTGGATCTTATTCACACTCCCTGCAGTCTGTGAGTGAACAGAGCTAGAGGGTTATCTGGCATAAGCAAGTGCAGCCCACAGGCTCACCAGCTTTTTCATGTCAAAGACCCACAAATAGACAGGCATTCACCATTTCATTCAACTGTATCCCAGAGCAACTCGAATCAATTATTTACTGCTAAGAATTGCACCAACTGCATAAATGTTTATACTATGCATAAGGTGGGGGCGTGAAAATTAATATCAACTAAGCCAACCTTACACGTTTCTATCACTTTGCAAAATCTGCTGGATAAAATTTAAAAAATCATATATTTCTCTGAACCCTTAAAATGCCTGCAAGGACCCCAGAAATTCTCATTTTATGAGCCATTGTTGCAGCCTATGAAATCACTGTAGGCCCGTGTGAGTGTTACTAACTACTTAGCTAATGTTAGCAGCCTCTAACCATGTCTAAATGCAGCAAACAGTTTAGTAGTGTATGAATAAATCAGTGTCACTGGCATTCTGTGCTTTTTTTAACCACAGCCAGTAGACCGTGGTATTGATAAAAGGGCAGCCTTTTGGCCTTGATAGCCATGTCACACAGCTAGCTCATCCTGCACAGTGCACACCCAGGCTATATGTGCCACGCCATGTATTGTTTACATAGCTCGCCCAGTTGTGCTATTTTTTTGACAGCACAGAAAACAACAAACAATGACTTAACGGCGTGCTGGTTTCAAAATACGCACACATTATTTATGTTTGTACTTCCTTCATCAATAAGCTGCTTTAGATACACGCCAGCTTTGTCAACTCATTGGCAAGCTAGCAATGCTAAACTAGCTAGCATTTGTTAGCTTAGCACACAGGATTCACCAAATCTGAATCATTGGAAGCTAATGTTGAAACTAGTTACTCAACAAACGAGTCCATTATCGGACAGACCTAACCTGCTTTTTTCATCGTTTCAGTTGCGTCTACATTCACTCCACATGGTTTAAGCAGGAATGTATCTATCACATGCCATTTTAACAGTGTAATAAGCATAATAATAAACTGTCGCTTTGATCCGATAGCTGGGTCGGGACGAACATACATTTTGCGGTTGCTGTTTTCCTTTCTCTCAACGCTTACTGGGTCAAACCTACATTACACATCCTCATTTTGACAGCAGACAGTGGTGTAAAGTGTGGTTACATAGTGACTGGGAATCAGCAAAACATACAATAATGCATTTTAATGAAAAGTACACGGAAAGGCTTGCAAAAGCGCTGCCAAATCTAGGATCGATGTCCGAAGATGGAACCTGGGACATTAGCGCTCTAGCTAACGTTGCCTGGCAGCACAGTCTGGATAAAAATACATTCAATAAACCCTTTTTCAGTTGCTTAAACAACTGTATTAGTCATTGCTATATGTTGTTCACCCCGTTTATAACAACGGTTATGAATTTCATCGGTTAAACTCTACCCTATCCTTCACTGTCTGAGCCCCCAAAACAGACAACACGGACGGGAACAATGTCCCTCATGTAGCTGGACCAAAGGGAGCAGCTCTTGGTGGAGCTCAGTCCGACCTCTCCCACTCAATTTCAGGCTCACCGGTCTTGATGAACGCCGCTATGTCGCTGGCGTCCTTCGTCGTCTCCTCCGCTCCTTCCCCGGAGCTCATGGCTGCCACAACCCGAACCTGGAGCTCAGTATCTCCCAAGTAGATCCCCCCCAAAAAACGACAAAAAGGTGGCACAAAATTACTTCTGTCCCGACAAAAGCGTCATTAAAGACACACGGACGGTTACGGTGACTCGTGAACGCTAGCAGTGCCATCTGCAGACCTCCATCTTGGGGTAACGTAATTGGAAACGATCAGCCGGGGGCACCGGGTTCCTCCTCGGAGTGGAGCCGAGGGGAGAGTCGCTGTGGCGCGGAGGAGGAGGGGGAGGAGGAGGGGCGGGAGGGGCCGGGTCGCTGATCGGTGAATCTCCGTGTGCTTTCGGAAATGAGCAGACGGCGGTCACTGTATGTGTGTGTGTGTGTGTGTGCGTGTGTGTGTGTGTGTGTGTGTGTAAGGGGACATTTAAAATCAATGAGTCAGGTAGCTTAGAAAACTACAAATGGACCACACATATGATGGCTGCCAGCTGTGATATTGATGTTAATGACAGCTTTATTGGCTACGTGTAATTTGAGCTGTCTAATCTGTCCAGTGACTCATAACTGTTTAAGAATTGCACTATATAATTATTATCGTTCTGCACAATGTATAATAATAACAATGTTTCTATTGCACATCGTATAATAATAATCATAACAATAGTAATTCTACTCTTTTTATCGTATTTCATTATATACTATGTATATGAACATTGCACAACGGATAACTATTTTTTTTAAATCTATCTCACTACTCTCATTTTATTATATACTACTATATAATTACTGCACAATGTATAATGACAACCTTTTCTATTTTACTATGTGACTATTTTGTTTTATCCTATTGTTGTGTGTGGTGTGTGCTGAAGTATTTCTTATTCTAATTCAGCCCAATTATGCGACACTGTTGGGAAAAGACCGAGTTTTGGTAAATTCATCAGAGACTGAATTCTCTGATTGTTTCTCTGTTGTGTCCTTTAAAATGGGTGAATGTTTGGTTATTTAAAGGGAGGAGCAAAGTGATTGGTAAACTCTCCCGGATACGATCCAAACAGAAAAAGGTCAGCTGTTTTGATTGAGGTGCTGTCACGGCGTTCTATGCGTCCTCTGTGATCTGAGCTGTATTACTGACGCCATCTGCTGGTGCAGGCGGGAACTGATACTCACATTTCATAGTCTCTCAATGATATGAAAATAAATGATTTTGATTAGAGGTAAAATTGGTTGATTAACTGATTCGTTGATTGACATAAAGTTAATCAGCAACTGTGTCTTATGGGATAGTAAACTGATAATCTTTAGGTTTTGAGTTAACAAAACAAGCAAGATGAAGACATGAGCCTGAATGTACGGAGAGTTTAACTTTAATTTTCTGGCATTTTCAAACTATTAATTGATTTATCAAGAAAATAACAGGAAGATTAATTGATAATGAAAATAATTGTTAGTATAGCCTTTGAATAGATCGTGTTAATACTGCTTGTCTATAATAAAGCACATTTTATTCGCAATTTATTGTAATGACATCACACGCTGATTGTCCACACACACACACACACACAAGCACAACATGCTCAAAATGATTTCTAGTAAGTGAAAATGTTTATTGATGAGATGACGTTATATTGTCTTTGTACAACAAGGACTCAACATGGAGAAAGACATTTAGTTGTAATGTATTCATCAGATCAGCTGTCCTGCATCAGTAGAGAAGATGGTCTGCTTTTATCAGTGTTTAAAAATAATGAAAATTTCATCAACTTTTAAAACTGATGATGATGATTTAGAGAAAACATTTATACAGTTGGAATTCACTCTGACTCACATTATTAAAACAATATGAGAGGTTTTCATACATAAGAAAAAAATAGATGCCCATATAGACAAAATGGATCTTTGTGGCTGCATAACATACATACAGAAGTGATACAAAAGGCAATACTGCACCAAATTACAAAAAAAAAGATAGCATGCTCAGAATATATATTAAGAAAGATTACAGATGGAGGCAACCAGGTGAGGCAGAGGGTGAACCCACCTAATGTCAGTGTACCAGCTTTTCTGTATGGAGAGTAGAGTACACATTATACAAACCTAGAATTTGTGAATATCAATGCATACTATGAAACGCTGAATTTAAATGACACTTGTTAGTTTACCTTGATGTTAACTTACTTCTTTATGATCATCTACAATGTGTCTCATAATGCAAATATCAAGACTGAAGTTCATAAATCTTGTTTGTCTCAAGTACAAAAAGATATTCACATAAACAGGCATTTTCCATGGCTGCACACCAGACAGATGGATGTAATAGAGAACATGTAATACAGTAAGGAGCAGTTTAGATTGTAAAACAATTGCACAGTCTTCAGTCTGATGTGCTAAAACAGGAATTTACTGTATATCAAATTCCCAACTTCTCACTTTGTGAGGGCATATCAATGGAGGCATTGAAAAGAGGATGCATGTACTTATTGTTGAAATGTATGACGTGTATAATCTTTCCTTAATATAACTATAATTCACAAGCTGTTTAACATTATAGCTAATCCAGCTAATTACAGCCTTAAGTTTAGAAACTTTATTTAATTGGCTTTTTTATTGAAATCATTGCCCACCAAGACTTCTTAGATCCACAAACCAAAAGCTGTAAAGAAAAAAATATTTTATATTTCTATATTTTGCAAATAAAGTTCACTAGTTACTTTACATTTAATTCTTACAGAGATGCTAATGTATTACTTACAATGTCCACCAGGGGGAAGCTGATACTAGTGATCAACTTTTCCTGCACAGAGGGACACTGAGGCCAGGTGGTGAAGGTAAGAGATGAATCTCTCTGCTCCTTTTCATGTATTAGTTTATTAGTTTCAGCACTGACAGGGACACCAACCTGCTGGATGTGGTAGTAGTAATAGTCATTAATGGTCATTTTTGTATAGTTTTGCTATTTTGCTAAACTGTCTGACTTCATTCTGATGAGGACTGTCAGTAAAATACTCAGTGTTTTGATATACAAATGTCCAAAGACAGTGTAACATTTAATTCCATATTAATAAAACATGATCTGAAGCAGTGGGGGTAAAAATACAGATGAGAACTCAGGGCTCAGTAACAGTGGTCCCTTCCTTTAATAACTCAGGACCATTGAATGGCTGACCCCTGCCTTCAGGTGCTTTCATTCCCACAGTGACTCCTGCCAAATAGCAATATATCCCACTGAAATGTCAGCAGTAATTACTCCTGTGCGCTGAGACAACCTCTAAAATGAAAGAAAGCAGGTGGTGATCATGCTCCGTCGCCCTGTCTCTATCATGTCTCTCTTTCTCTCTTTGTCCACATATCTCTACTGTCCTCTACGTCATTGTTGTTGGAAAACCTCTTGAACTGCGCTGAATCGTTGGCAAATGCATCAAAATCTGTGCTCCTCTGCTCTCAGTGAGGTTTTGGGACTTTCTATTGAGGTCCTCTGTGTGTGTGTGTGTGTGTGTGTGTGTGTATGTGTGTGTGTGTGTGTGTGTGCGTGTGTGTTGTGGTCTGGGCAAAACTCACAGTATAATGTGTGGTGTCCTCTTATTGGCCACCCCCTGCTGCTATCGTGGAAGGAGAGAACAATAACAGCAGGTGGAACTGACACACAAACAGACACAGACACACACACACACACACACACACAGAGAGAGAGAGAGAGAGAGAGAGAGAGAGAGAGAGAGAGAGAGAGAGAGAGAGAGAGAGAGAGAGAGAGAGAGAGAGAGAGAAACAATGTGCAGCCCCCTAAATGGAAAAGCCTTCAAGGTTAACTGGACTGCTATGTGGACAATGTGAGCTTTCTCTCAGGGCACCATCACTGGGAAAGACACACACTCTGTGAAGTGATAGATTCAAGTGTGAGAGAGGGAGAGAGGGAGAGAGAGAGAGAGAGAGAGAGAGGGAGAGAGGGAGAGAGGGACTCAGACATGCACATACAGGCTCTGAAATTCATTTTGTTCCAATTTCATCTGCCACAAAATAAAATTACAACACATGTATTTGCATTTTATTTGTCACTCATATCATCCCGTCACACAGTACCATTCTCACTTTAGTTTTTAATATACTTTTGTGAATAAATTACATTAAAATAACCCAAAATGATTAGTCATACACAGTATGGATACAAATTGATCTCACAGAAGTTGCTTTGTAGCAACATTCCTTGTTTCACCGTTGGACTTAATTTGCCAAGATGAACTTGAAGCGCACCATCTGTATCTTATACAGTGAAGAACTGTGAGGTTATTTATACTTTATCTGAAGCAATTGGACTTTCGTGTCACCCATAACTGAACCGCACTGTGCTTGAGGCATAGTCTGTCCAATGTTATAAATTGATTCTGCTGTCAGAGTTACACAGCGGATACAGTGAGAGACCTGGTGAAGGGCTCGAAGGGACAAGCATAAAGAAAGACACTGGTGCAGCTGTGCAACGATGTGCTATCACTTTATTTTTCATAGTCTGCTGTTGGCTCTTGATGAATCTCTTGGTAGCAATTCAGCTGTGTATCAGCAGACAGACCATTTAGGTGTTGACATGTTGGACTATCAGGATCTGTTGGATCAGGTAATGAATTTAGGTCAGTACCTTTAAGGTGACCTGTTTGAATACACCAGCTGCTGTCAGACTGTTGGTAACTTTGGTTATTGATAAATGAATCAGAATTGAAATGTATATGTATGTTTTGAATGGCAACTGACTCTTCAACCATTTTCATGTAGAAAGTGGAATATAGGAGTGTTCTTATTGGCCACAACCGACTGGACAAATGGAGGTTTTATCAATAATTGATGTTGAAGTGAAGGTCACCAATTGTTGACAATTAACTTAATAATCCCCCTGTGGCTTTTCCCCTTGTTTTGCTGCAGTAAAAATTGCTCTGCGCCTCTACAAATGAGGTGCATTAATACCGATTCCCAACCAGGTCCAGGTCATACAGTGAAATGTGGCTTTCAGCTAAATCAGTTGCAATTTGATCATTTTAGTATGATTTTTGAGAGCAGACTGTCAAAAACAATCCACAGAAATGTACTCAGAGGCAAAAGCAGCCAGGAAAATGTTCTCTTCAAGCTCTGTAGTTTGGTAACAACTACACGCACCACTATATTTCCTACATGTGTTTAGTGGATAATAGGGATGTGCGGAGGGCCCAGTATTTGTATCTGTATTTGTTGAGGCAGCAAAATTATTTGTATTTGTATTTGTATTCGAATAATAGTGGAAAGAGGCTTAAATATCCTGTTTTTGTTTTTATTACGCTTACAATTTTAGAAAATTAAAGATGAAAATTGAAGTGATGTCCAAATTAAGAAATATGCGTCATAGCAGGTGGATTTGACTCCCCTCATTGAGACCTGCTGATAGCGTCTATAACTGACCTGCTCACTGGTATTTGACATGTTTTGTTTTTTTCTTCCCAAAAACAAATCATTTTAAAAATATTTGTATGAAACAAATATTCGTAAAAAACAAACCCCACTATCTGTGCTTTGCCGAATAACGTATTTGTATTCAGGCACACCCCTAGTGGATCACTCATATTTTTTTGCCTGGGCTCTTGAATGTATTTGAGGTAGCACTTTGAAGCTCAGAGGTACAGACTAAGAAAGAACAAATTCAAATAAGCTTTATTGACATGACAGATCAGAAACCTATATTGCCAGAGCAGTACAGAAAACTATTAACACTGACAGGTGATTAGCAGTAAATATACAGTAATATGCAAATATCAACAATCATATCAAATACAGTATAATAAAAGGCATTAAATAACAATTGCATTCAATTAAAGTCATGACCATACAGAGGAGAAAAGTTGTCCATAACGCATGGAAGGATTGAGTCCAGTAGATAGAAAAACATCTGCAGCTGTTACACATGTAATCACTCAAACATTTACTACAGAGCTTGTTTTTCTTAGTGTATGACAACAGTTAACATATATGCAGCTAATATTGAACACTGACTTTTCTCCACACATAGAGAGGGCAGTTTCTGAGGATCGGGGAGATGGATAAACTCAGGATACATATTTATTTTTTCAAAGAAAACCTCTCTAAAATAATTATGTCTCACAGTATAGCCAGGAAGTGACAGAGAGCATTTGAAGGCAGCACGTTAAACGTCAGTTGGAGCGGTATCCTAGCAACCACAGACGCGAGCGCCGTGTTTCGTCTATCTGGAGTTTCACTTTTCTGAAGCTTTTTTTTTGTTTTGTTTCTTTTGTTTTTTTGTTGTTGATTGTTAGCTAGGAAGATGGACGTATCACTCGAGGCACAAACTAAACCGCTTTCTACTTTGTCTCCATACGGTTACATCCCACCACGACGGAAGGACCCAAAAGAAATGTCGTACTTTAACAAAGAGTCCACGGTAACGTACAGTTACAGTGTTGGAACTACTTGTTGGTAGCCGCACTAGCTATAAGCTCACTTTTGCTTAAACTATCTGGAAAAGTGGGGGGGAAAATGAGTCATAACTTAGCCAGGTTATTAATCTGTGGAAAGGCCCAGACAAACGTTAATAAATTTAAATGCGTACATTAAATAATGAAAGTAGCTAAATCGATGAATATTCTCGAAATGTATCTACAAACGTGTCTCCAGCATAAGATATATTGTAACAAGCTACTATTACAACTTTTTCATTGTACTAGATGGTGATATGCCTGTTGTAAACTCAGTTAATGGACAAATCCACAGAAGTCAGTTTACATTAAGTAATGTGACACATTGTGACACATTGTGACACAATGTATCCCAACAACAAGAGGCTTGCTTTTAGGAATAAGGACTAAGTGCCACTAAGGTCAGTACAGAAGAAGGTGAAACAGAAACTCAACACAGCTAAAAGACAATACAGAGGAGGACTTCTGTAGAAATAATACGAATAAGCTGTGGGCCACTATGAAATCTATTACTAATAGCCTATGACTGCCACTAGAAAACCACTGCACACAATAGATGGCAGTACTATGACAAATGATTTGAACAACTTCTACATTAGGTTTGATTCACATGATTTCTCATTAGCAACATAACAATTGATGATTGTGTTTCAGGGATAGACATTAGTCCGGGAGAAGTCACAAGACTATTTAAAATGACAAACACCAATTAGGCAACAGGCGCTGACGGTGTCTCAGCTTTCCTTTTGAAACCATGTGCAGAGGATCTTACACCAGCCTGGCTCTCTGTTGATTCACACGCATACATCTCTCTGGAAAAACGGCAATCATTACTCCTCCTCCAAAAAAGCCTGTTCCCCCCAGGAAAATAATGACTATAGACCAGTAGCCCTGACCTCTATTATAATGAAGTGTCTGGAAAAGATAATGGTGTGGAAGCTGAAGTCAAACATAAATGGACAGCTAGATTCTTAACAGTTTGCCTGTAAAGAAAAAACACTGATAATGCAACACTGACCATAATACACTTTATTTTGCAACACCTTGAAAACCCCAAAGCCTCCTGACTCCACCAGACTGCTGTTTATAGACTCCAACTCTGCTTTTAACACCCTGCAGCCACACATCCTGCTCAGTAAACTCAGACACATGTTTGTTAACCTGTATATCATCATATATCATCAGGTGCTATCACTCATTTTTAACCAACAGGACTCAGCAGGTCTGAGTGAACCAGACGTTATCTAAGTCTAAAATCATTAACGCAGGCGTTTCTCAAGGATGTGTGAGTTCTCCAATTCTGTTTACATTACGTACATTAGTTTTCTGATGACACTGCTATCTATGGATACAGACACATTAGTTTGGACGTTAAAAAGTTTGTACAATGGTGTGATGAACCATCATCTCATTTCAAACACATTTTAAAGAAAAAAATGATTTTTGATCCAGGATTCTTCACTACTGGTCCATAATTCTTGTGAATTCTGTATGCACTAGGATACAACAGCAACTCAACTGTCTGCACAGACTCAGGGTGTGGTTGGACAGAGGGTAATGATGTTATTTTATCATGCTTTGATAGAGAGTTTATTACATTACGGAGTCTCAGCTTAGTTTGATAAGATATCAGTTAAGTTACAATCACAAATAAACATACTGATCTACACAGCAATGAGAGATATGGGGCTGAGGGAGTGTCCCTCCCTCCAGATCAGTTGGAGCAGACTACAGTTAAACAGGCTAGAAAATGATTGCTGACCCTTCCCATGTCCTGCATTCAGAATACAAACTGCTCCCATCAGGTAGACGCTACAGGGTTCCAATTAAATACAGGAAAAGATGCCTGAATGACTATAAAAACACTTTTATCCCTCTATCAGTGAATCTCCTAAATGCAAGACTAATGAAGTTGTGAAATCAGGGGCTGTGTTGCGCATATTTGAACACACTTTTTGCCTGCACTTGTCTGTGCTATGCACTTCATGTCTGTTGCTGCACCATAATTGTATGTTTCATGTCCAAGACAAATTTCCCAAGGGACAAATAAAGTAATCTTGAATCTTGATCTTGAATTAACCTTGAAGAACCTCTCTGAGCTGAAAAATATAAACAGTCCCAGGAGGGAATAACTCTTCTAAATTATACATTACCAAACTTAATTAGTTTGTTAGAGCAAACCATGAAAATATAGAATTTCATATTCAAGCCACAAACTGAACCTCTGTCCAATGAGGATATTACAGAAATAGTATGAGTCTCCGTATTGACTGACTCAAACTCTTTAAACCACTTTTGAGAATAGACGGTTGTGAATTTTGCCTTCACTTGCCAAAAGTGGCGAGACATGATCCCCCTCTGAGAGAGAACAGGCTGTGAATGCCAAACTGAACTGAGTCTCTTTACTGGCAGGCCCCAGAGGTCTCCATGTATGACCAAGTGTTCCACCAGGCTGAGGGTTATGACATGAGAGCGCACCGGGATGACAGGAGACACTACAAAGGAAGAGGACTAGACATATACGAGGAGGTAACGGCCACACTTTAGTGACCATTTCTGTTCTGAATTTATACTGTTTTAACTTGCTGATGAGCTTAAAATTTGAGTTAAATGAATCTGGAGCTGCAACGATTGATCGACAGAAAATGAATAGCCACCTATTTTGATAACCAATCAACCGCTTTGAGTCATTTTTAAAGAAGTAGTAAACTGATTATCTTTGGGTTGTGGACTGTTGGTCAGACAAAACGAGACATTTGAGGTTGCACCTTGGGCTTTGGGAAACAGTGATTGACATTTTTCACCATTTTTTACATTCAGTAGACCAAACTTAGCCCTAAATGAACCTGTCATGTTTATTTAACCTAGCTTCAGCAAGACATTTCACTTGTTCTGACATATCAGGAATTGTGATAAATTTCCACTGATAGTTCTGCTTTTTTGTATGTGAAGTATTCATGGATGATGTTGGATTTTATTTTATGCCCTGTTGATTGTACTGTATCTTGTAAAAACAAAATCAGAAGTGCATTGGATCAACAGAAACGGAACAGAAATGTTATTTATTTGATGAATTTTACATCCACTGAACCAATTCACCGAACCCGGCAATCCTACGAATGCAGGTTTGTCAGTAAAATGAACGAGCCATTCGTCAATTTCTCCTTTGTAGGACAGTTGTACTGACAGCTAAAGCATTAGATCAGAGTGCGCAGCACACAGAGCCACAGACAGAGATGATTTGAGCTGATCCTCCAGTCACATACTCAGGCTTATAATACTCATCATCATCATTGAAATGTGATGGGAACACACACACTGTAAATTTGATTAAAACTATTCCTTCCTTTTGAGATGAGCCACTATTGAATCAATGGGACTAAGCTATCAGGGATGTCTTTCACATTATCTTCCCCAAAAATGTTGAAAACGTGTTTATTACTGTAATCAAGTCAGGACTAATGTTCCAAAGAAATTAGGTCACACTAAAGTAATTAATCTTACATTCTTTTCATGTATCAAAATGTTGCTTTTAACTGAGTAGAAACGACATGAATAAGACTTTGAGCCTCTAGTCTGAATGATGCACAGCTGTTTTACAGTAAAGTGTAATGCAAACTTATTTTCCAGTAATGACGTCAATGGATATTACCTTATGACACTGACCACCTACACACTGGCCACACAGACCAGTACATTATAAGATTTACCTCTCTGCTCAGCTAATAATCCACCATATAATTCCTGCAGAAGTCCTTATTCTGGCAAACTTTTAAAGCTGTGGATGATATTAGCTTTTTGGAGTGTTTCATAGAAGGGAAAGGCAGTATATCATGAAAATAAATAAAGAGCATACATTTAAAGACGTTCTATATTTATAGGTCTGTTAACATTTTTCACCATGTGGTGCCCGACATATATCACAAAGTTTTATGACATTTGTTTATGACTCCTTTTGAAGCCATTTCATCTCTGTAGAGTAATTATTCATGTCAAGAAAACTAGCTCACAGTGAGTTTCTGGGTCACTGAAAGCAGAGAGAGTGGTGAACAAAGCAGCAACACACACACACACACACACACACACTGCTGAGCTTGTAATTACAGTGAGTTGAGTGGTAGCCTGTCAGTGTTGGTGACAGCTCCTGCTAAATTAGGACGTTTCTGTTACGCTATTCACGTTTTAATATGAATTAAAACCAATTTTTTTGTATAAACTGTTCAGATGATAATGGCAATGTGTCATTTATTTATTTTTTTGTGCCTGTTTCCACTGAAACTCTTGAAAATATAAACCCAGCGGTGAATCTGCCACAGAGAGGAGCAGGTACTATTTGCTCTGCCTGAAGTCAGAAGCTCACAGTGTTTCCAAAAATCTGTTTAAAAGGCTCACTGCTGCTCTGGGTAATATTTAACACATGTTCATTCAGTTTTTCCTATTACAACTTCATGATGTAGCTAATAGTTTCATTTGCTGGGACTATTTTCTTTCACTTCTGCCAATATTGCACACTATACCTCGATGCAAAGAAGAAGCTAAGTGAAACTTGAGGCAGAGAGGGACAGTCATCTTTTCATCTCAGCTCTGGCAGAGTGAGAGTACTTTTGCTTTAACTTGAATGATTGTGGTGATACCTAAGTGATGTATTAGAATAGTAGCAGGTTCAGTGCAGTCACTGAGTATAGCACCTTAAACTGTACACCGTCGGTACCTCTACTACTACTACTTCACAGGGAAAATTCTGGGCCCAAAAATGGTTTGATGAGTCAGCACAACAGCACCTGTAAACTGCTCGCTCTAAGTGCATTCTTTGCCATTTTAGCCATGAAATGTGAGCTAAATTTATAACTTTTAATCCTTTAAGTGGTGTGTTGGTTGGTCCACCACTTTGGCCCTGACTGAAATATCTCCACTACTACTGGATTAATTGCCATGACGTTTGTTACAGACATCCATGTTCCCCTCAGGATGAATTGTAATTACTTAAGTGACCCCCAAATATAGGGCTGCAACTAACAATTATTTCCATTACTGATTCATCTGCCAATCAATTTCTCAATAAATTGTTTAGTCTATAAAATATCAAAAGTAGCTAAAAATGCTCTTTATTATTTTGCCTTTTATTATGTCAAGGTGACAACAATATTTGTATTACTGTCCTATATGACAAAGAAAAGCAGCAAATCCTCATGTTTAAGGAGCTGGAACCAAAGAAAGTTTGGCTTTTTTGCTCGAACAGTAACTGAAATGATTAATAAACGAACAAAATAGTTTCTGATTAATTTTCTCCAGATCGACCAAACAGTCTCAGTTGTACCTTGTGTTTAGCAAATGTTAGCATGCTAACACGCTAAGCTAAGATGAGGACCATGGCAAGTATTACACCTGCTAATCATCATGACAACATGACATGTTCATTGTCAATGTGAGCAAGTTAGCATGCTGGCGTTAGCATTTAGCTCAAGACCGCCAATATGACCTCCAATACGTCACTGATGTATTAGACCACCAACATGTTTTGAGTTTAATTTATAGAAAATGGTCACAATTTAAACACCAATCACAATATTGGTCAGAAAAATACAGTATGCTTTTCACAGTAGATATTTTGAATTGTCATAGCAGGAAAAGCACAGGTGGAATTAACACAGTACTTAACAATGGCTTTGTTCCATTTATGTATCCCAGTAAGTCAGACCAGTGAGAAAACATAAACAATACCTGAACCCTGGAGTTGACACACCTTACACCTACTATTACACCTGTGCTATTCCTGCTTTGGCATGCCAAAATGTTTGCTGTGACAAAATCCTATGTGATATTTCTCCCACTCCTCGCTGCTACAGCACCTCCAAGAAAAACTGTGTGCGACATAAAAACGTATCTCTCTGCCTTGTTGTCCTGCTCAACCACAGGAGAAGTCCCGAGTTGTGCCAGTGAGATCCTCCTCAGACTACGGCCGCCGTCCTGCTCCTGTCCTCTACCAAACAGGCCGGCAGTACGCACGTGTGGCTTGCATAAAAGCTGAATTTTTCATGAAGAACGGGATCATCTGGAATGTGGCTGAAGGATACGGATCAGTGGCCCCCATTTGAAGTATCGCAGCATGAGATGAAAGTGTTTGTTCTCACCATGAAGGCATTGAATAATAAACCAGTGTTGTAGTGCGTCAGTTTCAGTTCAGTTAACTTTTTAATTCAGACCACGTGTCCATAATGAGAAAAACATAACATTTAATCAGATGACATTTAAATATGATATATCACTGTATAACGTGCAGGTAATTAGCAAGACAAACCATTATTTTTTCTGTCTCAATAAAGCTTGAAGAACAAAACTGAAAATATGGAGACTTTGACATTTTCCAGGAGGCTCAAGCTTATTCTATCAGTATGATGGAACCATATAAAGGTTCAGGTAGTACAGACAGTCTATAAATCCAAAAAATGTCTTCCAGTTATTGCAGCTCAGTATTACACATTATATCAAAATTGATTTCTGCCCTCAGTAAAATGTTGTTCTCAGTAAGAAACTGACATGATTTCTCTATTGAACAAACCTCTGACTATATGTTTGAAACACTGGACTTTCCTACTCGAATAGCTGTGTTTCTAAACCTAATAAGAGATTAAAGAGGTTAATTGCCTCTTTAAAAACCCACAATCTTGAGCAGATTTCATATTTGCCATTATACATTACCTGTATTTAATCTCCCTCTGTTTTCTCCCCTGCACTGTGATTTTATGTTACCATTGCCTTATGCATCACTAACCTCTTTGATTTGCAAGTTCTTGGATCCCTTTTGTGTGTAAATTTTGAACCCACGCAAGTGAGACCAGCCTCCTACATAATAGGATTTTTTTGAGGACAGACATCTCTCATTTGCTTGGCTTTTGTTATGTGACAGAAAGAGACCCTTTATTCTTAGAGAGGGTGCAGTATTTCAAACTGTTGGATATTGTGTTTGTTTAAGAGGATTAGGAGCTAATACATGGGGCGGTGGTTCAAAAGTAGAAAGATAAAGTAGCATAGTAAAATGAACATTTTGTCATACAAGTTATTATCTTGTAACAAAAGCCTTTATAAAACAATGGTTTCACATCTTAAACATGAGTCATCCTTAGACTTCTGAAGAGTGAGTGTAGCTCATTGCATCTTGGTGTATTGCAGCTGTACAGTCTTTATTTATTACTCCATGTATTTGCTATATGGATATTTTCAGAATATTCATATTATGTATATTATATTAAATTATATACATGTTCTACTGATAAGTTTTCATACAAACAAACACAAAGTATTAACTGTAACAGTTGTAGTTGTAAGTTAGGTTTGATAGTAAGACATATACTATTTATAATGTATCACTGTGTTATATTTAAAGGAATACTTTGTCAGTTTGTAAAAAAACAACAACAGTTGTTTGATACCACTTTCATTTATTTCCATTAAATAAAAGGCTACAGCCAGCAGCTGGTTAGCTTAGCGTAGAATAAAGACTGGAAACAGCTAGCCAAGCTCAGTTCAAAGGTCAGCACTCACTAATTAACATCTCAGCACTCATTAATTAACATCTCGTCTGTTTAATCCACAGAAAAACCAAAGTGTAAAAACAATATTTTCCCGTTTCCAGTCTTTGTGCTAAGCTAAGCTAAATGGCTGCTAGTTGTAGCCTTATATTTAATGCACAGATATAAAAGTGGTATCAGTCCCTCTCATGTAACTCTCTGACAAAAAGTGGAAAAATAAGCGTATTCCCCAACTATTCCTTTAAAGAAAACAATATAATACCATTAAAGAAATCTACCTTATGATAGATGGTAATATTGCCACTGTATAAATAGAGACAAGCATTACTAATGCATTCTGGGGGTTTTGTTTGGTGACGGCATTGAATACAACTGCCAAATGAGAGCCTGTATTGTCTCTAATCATTCAAACTAATGACCTTACAGGCTTTTGACTCTATTGTGAATGAATCCTGTGAATGTTCATAATGTGATAAGTACACTCATGTTTTTAGAGCACCAAAACAAAGACACAAAGACAATGGATCTCAATTTATATACAAATGTTTAATGAATAACAAAAGGATGGCAGTGAACATTTACACACATTGCTGTTGGTTTGGCTCCAGATGGATTATAAAAAAGAAACCTTTACTTTCCTCTTGAATCCTGTGCCTGAGTCCACCTACTCTTCAGTGGGACACGAACACAGCTCTAAAGCTATAAATACAATTCACAGGTTTTGGCAAACTACCCATCACACTGGCAATTTGTTGGCATCCACTGCTCTATATGACAATAAACTATTGTAACATCCATTTGGAATAAAATGGAACAAACCGACTCACAGTGCCAACCAGGCAGATATATAAAAAAAAAAAAAAAAAACACAGCTCGGCAGGCAGCTCAGATTAGCTCCACACCACTACTATTGTACAGATGGGTGACTGCGGTCCTTGAGAGCTGCACTAATTTAGCAAACCTCTCTTTAGTCAGGCACTCCTTTAGACAGTGAAGAGACTCCTTGGAGCGAAGTCTTTGTTACACTTGAGATGTGAAAAACCATCCAAAGTGCAGCGTTGAAGGACCGTGGCGGTGCACCTCAGCCCTGCTCTACATTGTGTTGCTAAGGACAAAAGTGGTTCTTGACAATTGTCTATCCATTGTACTGCTGGCTTCTGGTAATGAGCTTTAGTTAAGGAGCATGACGAATCACCTCTACGGCCACCTTGTGTGTGTGATTGTGTTCTCAAGTCTGTTCGGTGGGTAAGTGCGTTAATGCTCAAGGCATCACAGTCCCTTGTGACAGAGATCGGGTCATCTCTGTGTGAACAAAGTAGGTCTTCAGCTCTCCTTTGCCCTTCACATTGATGATGCCACGACATGAACACATGTACCCTAGTGTTGATAAGATACTACTCGTCTCCTCTGTTACCTGCATGGAAAGAAAGAAACGTGACTAGAACTAAGAAGTTCACTAGCACATTGGAAGACAAGCACCTGTATTATGTAAGACATCTCACCTGTATTTTGCCCAGTACCCCAGTGGTCTCCATCCTACTGGCCACGTTCACACTGTTTCCCCAGATGTCATACTGAGGTTTTTGCGCCCCAATAACACCTGCAATCACTGGCCCGTGATTTATACCTAGCCAAAGGAACACAACATCACAAATCATATGGCTAATTCTTTAGAATGAGAGATCATCGACATTAATTTTCACTTATTAAAGGGAAAAAACTAGTTTGTGCACGTTATTTATGCTGTGAAGAAATATTCTCACCAATTCTGAGTCTGAAGTCGTTGAAGGAGTGTTTGTTGATGACGTCTAGCTTCCCAACCAGAGCAAAGGCAAACTCCACCATGGTGCCTATGTGCATGTTCTGTCTGTCATGTTCCTGAGGAAAATGCATAGGGGGAGAAAATAAATTAAAGGTGCTATATGAACAATGTTTAGACATCAATATGCCATTTTCAAATGAACAGTAATAACTTATAATACATAAAGACTATGATCAACATGGCTGATAATCTCTATTTCATACCAGTGGGATCATTATTAATGCTTTTAAATTTAAATTTGTTTCCTGTTGCGTCTTTAATCACAAGTTTTCTCTTTTGACTTTACACTTTGAATCTGATATTTGTGGCTCTGCATGCACAAGAGGAACATCAGTCTATTCCTTTTTGTGCTGCAAATCAACACAAATTTGCCACAGTTGTCATTTCAGCCAACAAAATCAATGTTCAATGAGAAATGAGCAGCCTGCTTTCGTCTACTTTTGTGTGAAATCAAAGAACCATTATTTCAAAAATGACTACGATTTTTGAGTGGGAAATCTGCCACCAGTATAAGATAAGATAAGATGCACTTTATTGTCCCCTTAGATATATTTTTCCTGGGTTCAGTGTTGATGCATCACAAAACATTTATCTCCCAAGCAAACTTACATACATACATACCGCACAACATTCATGCAAAAACAAACTAACAAAAAAAAAAACACATATCACTGTAAATCACTGTAAACTGCATTATGTGTCATGCTAGGACAGAGAGCTAGACAGGTGTGGCAACAGTAAATAAGCTGCTTAGTGAACGCTCAATTAAGCAGATTTCCTTCCAATGAGGCAGATTTTATTTTTACAAAGCAATTTTCTGCCACATTTCTGAGTGATGATCTCATTTGCATCCAGTGACTGCACTGATGTATTCAAATGAGTGTAGTAATGAATCACTGATGCTTATTTGTGGCACATTTAAGGAGCAACCCACACAACGCTTGGACAGCAATAAATACTTTGATGCTTAAGCTTGATCCTGTTTTGTGACCATGAATGAAAAATGATGAGTTTATTGAATATGAGCTTAGGCTGCCAAAACAGTTGTGGCCCACTGAAATGTGGTAAGCATGTGCAAAAAGGCTCTTGTTCTCTGCCTGGTCCTCTATTATCAAACATAAGCTCATAATAAAGCTGGTAGTAGAAGCTGTAACTCCATAGCCGGTGTGTCACTGTGTATCTGATATGGAGGAATCATTAAACACTGTGTGTCTGTCCATGTATGTCCATGTATGTGCACGTGTGTGAAAATGAGTGTAAGAGCGTGCCTGTGCGCACTCTGGTCCCGGTGTCACATTGAGTCCAGTTGCAGCCATGTAGGTGCTACCGATGGTCTTTATCTTCTCCACTCCGCTGAACTTGGGTTTGGAGAGCAGCTGAGGACACATGAGGAAGTTAGTGGATCACATAACACAAACAGAAACAGGAAATAACACCAGCTATCAGCTAAATACTTGGCACTTTTACATATTACTTCTCTGACTACTTTGGTGCGCAACCACCCGGTGTGTTTCCATCTCAAAAAAGAAGCAGACAGCCAGGAGTATCAATATGAGAGGAGTTTACCTCATCAAAGTCTGCTATGATCTCGTTGAGGAGACGGAGGCACTCCAGTCCTTCCTTATTGACATCAGACTCGGTATAAAACTCTTTGAAGTCTGGGATGGAGGCGAACATCACACACACCGACTCGTATGACTGATGATAAAGGTCCTGATAACAAGCAAGCAGACGATAACAGCTGGATGTGTTGTATTGATCGAGCACTGATGAAGGAAAGTTAAAGACGTACGTGTGGTCTGTGGTTTCAGATGAGTTTCAACCACAACTGACACTAACTCTTTAAATAAATATGATAAAACTTTAATCATCTATGTGGAGACTCTGAGTCACTGCAGCAGATGTAAGCAAAACGAACAAAAGTTTACTGAACTAATGAATTACGGAGAAATAGAGTACGCTAGGAGAGTATGCTACATCACAGCTTGCACAGGAGTAAGAAGAGTTGAGAAAATGAAAGAATATGCTGAAAAAAGGTATGAATTAAAAGCACATATAGAATATTTACATTTAATTATATATTTTCTTTTTAAAGACATAGATAAAGCATGATAATTAAGAACCACAAACTGACATATTGTAAATATCAATTGTGAATGTACCTCATTCTTCCAGTTGCGACCCAGGAAGTGTTCGGCGACGTGGGCGGGTAGAACGTTCTCCAGCAGAACCCGGTTGAGGTTCTCCATGGTTTCGATCTCCTCACACTCCCTCTTGAACTTGTCCCTCCACAGGAAGTCCAACCTACAGTAATATTCATTCTGTTACAGGAGGACACAGAGTAAAGAGACACCGGCGTCATTCACACCCAGCACTCTGCTCCAGAGATACAGGCCACAGTGGAAACGTACACCAACAGCAGGAAAAAAACAAACAAAACAAAACTGAAAGCTTGTCATTTTTAATCTACAGTTAAACGTTCATATTTAATGAGGACTGGAGGTCGATCTGAGAAGCATCATTGTAATTGGTATTCCTCTATGATATGTGAGCATTTCTAAGAGGTGGACTTTGCCGACAAATTTATAGGATATCTGGGAAAACCTAACCAACTGAAACTAAAGGCGTGCTTGGTATTCATGGAAAACTAATGTCCCAATAAGGCGACAATGAAACAGTGCGAGAAGCTCCGCTCTCATTGCTCAAGGATACAGTAAGCAGACCGACCTGTTTTGCATAAAAGATAGCCACTACTTTTTTTTTTTTCTTGGTTTGGTTATTCATGCTTGAGGGAGTTTTGAACACATCTAAATATGTCAGCAAGACTCATCTATCGGGGTCAAAACGTCCCAGGAATGTGTGTTTGTGCATCAGACAGGGGTCCCCTGAACACACCATCATAATGCTCGTATATATCCGAGAGCTCCGGGCTACCTGTGGGCTGGTCCCTGCAGTGTTTATGGATGTGTGTGGGTGCGTATCCGGTCTCCTGTGAGAGATATTTCATATGTGTGGTTAGCTGTCTGGATGATGTATGTGTGCACTGAATATCTTTCCCTTGAGATTAAAGTATGGTGCCAATTACCAGACTCCTACAGTGTAGGCTTACATACACTGAGATCTGCTATAGTGTTGATAGCTTGAGGCCAAAATAGAAATGAAGGCTAGCTTTCCAGACTCTTAGGATGGTTAGTCTGAATCACTTGTATGTATACGTATGTATATTTGCTTCTCTTGCGGAGACTGGAGCTCCGGTACTTTCAGGAGTCCAGAAAGTAGGCCAGGGGAGAAGAATCTCATTCCAGATGCCGTTTAGAAACCAGCTAACAAGACTGTAAATGAGCTTTGCTCCATCGTGCATCTGTTCTTGAGGGATGAATTACAGATGCCTTCGTTCTTCTAACCTGATTTCTCCTCCCTCTGACTAAATGGCTGGGAATTGGCTCACTAGAGTTGACAATGAAATTTTGCAAGGCAAAATATGTTAGCATGTAAAATGCAATCTTCAGCCTTCTGCCCTCATATCTGGTACACATTTATGCACTTCTGCGTCAAGGGCCACGGGTGACGCCACTTTGAGCACCTTTTGACCTGTTTCCAGAATTATTTTGATGACAATGAAGTCTGGGCAAAACTTAAATTTTAAATCCCACATAAAGGGGTCAGCTTTCTTTCATTTAAGAAATATTGCAAAGGTATGGCCATTCTTATCCCCACAAGATGCTGAAAAACTTGTTCATGCGTTTATATCAAGTAGATTAGACTTCTGAAATGCTCTTTTCACCGGTCTTCCAAAACAATCCATTGATAAACTACAATTAATTCAGACCTGTGCTGCCAGGCTTTTAACTAGAACAAGAAAAAGAGAGCATATCACCCCAGTTGAAGCTAACATGCACTGGCTCCCAGTGTCTTTTAAGATTGATTTTAAAGTTCTTTTACTTATTAACAAGGCTCTTAACAGTTTGGGACCAGCCTACATTACTAATTTGTTGTTTTATAATCCTTCATGGTCTCTTGGCTCCTCTCCTGTTTTTTAAATACAAAAAATCACACAAATAAGAAAATTGGCAGCTCAGCCTTTTATGCACCAAAACTATGGAATTCCCTGCCCAAGGAAGAGATGCAAGCTCTGTGAACATTTTTAAATGACAATGGAAAACTTATTTATTCAACATTGCTTTCAACCAACTGTCACTGTTGGTTCCTCTGTTTTATTCTTATCTTTTACATATTTTATTGTTCGTATGCCTTCCTTTGTTTTATTTCTATTTTTGACATATTCTGTTGTTCTTAGCGTACCTGTTCTTGCTATTTGCTGCCTCTTTGGTTTGTTATTCATTTGATTGCTTGGTTTTATTGTGCAGTATTTGTACTTGTTTTGATTTGCCTGTTTTTAGGTATTCTCTTGTTTCTTCACTTTATTGTAAAGTACTTTGAGCTACATCCCCTGTATGAAAGGAGCTATATAAATAAAATTTATTCATTATTATTATAATTGATGAAGCATTTTACTGTGCTGATTTACACCCAAACAGCATCCGGAAGAACGAAACCAATTACCCCCCGACAGACTTTGATAAAAGCACAACCCTAAATAAGATGTGACAGCAACAAAGAGTTTTACACAGCAAAGTTGTGTTTCCAAAACAAAATGCTCCCCTCCCATCTGGTGACAGTGACCCAGAATGAGAACAACACAATGAGCTGTTTGGACTGACTGTGGCTCTCTGGGGAGCCCCGGTTTTGGGTACAGAGACTCTAGAGGGAGTCCTCCCGTCCAGAACATCTGTTTCGGGGTTAGAGCTGATGGCTGGTACCCCGAAAAAAAGATAAAACACGCACATGAAATCTGTGTCAGCTGAGTTTAGTTCTCATATGAACTAAAGATGACACAGAGGAGATGGAAGCAACGCTACAAAAATGCCCATCTGAACAAGTATTTTGATCTTCTGTCATATTGAGCCAAATCCTTGAACGCAGTTTCATTTGCTACCAAAATTTGGTGTGGAAATCATTTTAAATCCACTGATGTAATATCTCTTGAAATGATCTCCTTCACTGGCGAAGATGTTCAGCAAAAAAAGATTCTGTAACAGCACTGAATGACCTAATCAGATAGATACAGTATATCTGTAGTGAATGACCCAGGGAAAGTTATAGTTTATACTGAAATTTGTTTACTATTACATTGTGATAATAGCAATATAGTGAAGTTATATCATTGTGGTTTAATAAAACTACTGACCTGCCTGGCTAATACCAGCAGGGTGATGAAGAAGATGAAGAGAGACACAGAGCCCATGGTCTTCAGGTCTTTCAGGACTCCTGGTCTGGAGAGAGAGCTAAAGAGAGAAAGAGAGAGAATACTATCATCATGATGTTGATCGCCTGCTGTCAAAGTCTGGTGATATTTTAGATTTTTCTTATTGTCAACAAATCCCATTAAAAGACAAAAAAACATTCATTAACTGATCCTACTGGCAATCTTATTCATCTGTGTCAAAGAGCTCTGTTGTTATCCAATAACACATCAATGAGCCACATTGTTGAACTGGGTGACATGTTCCTTCATCACGATGAACATGGAGACTAGTTTATTTTGAGTCAATCAAACATACTATACACCACCCACTGCTGTAAGTACTCACCAGAGCACCAAATGTGTAGTAAATGTAAAAATCCCCTTTTTACTTTGCTTACTGAAAAACTACAGTGCCCAGTTGTTACAGGGAACGATTTAGCCTTTTGGAAAATCTGACTATAAATGTGCGACTCATTTTTTAAGATTTTTATCTTCTATAGGAACCAGCTGGTTTAGGGTTAAGTATTCAGATGGGCTAAACTACACTAAACGCATTGTTGGTTTTGGTCTTTTCATGAAATTTACTGGAAGTAGGAAAATGAACACCAGCCTCATTGTTTAAAGGAACATGCTGCTATTAGCATGTTGTAGCCATTACTTTATTGTGTGGTGAAATGCAGACTAATCTGAAAAGTGCATGCATCATTACCACACAATATTAATGTAAATTCTACAATACTGAATGAGAGACAAAGGTCAGTGTGATGAATAACCAGACTCTACTTCATACTGTTGCTGTTATTGTTACTGTTGTGCTTAAATTGACAGAATTAAATGGCTCCCTAGAATTTAGGAAAAAACATGTTAAAAAATGTCAAAAAACTATGTTTGCCTCGGAAAATGATGAACAATAATGTATCCATGACTGGTAGTAAATAGACATAAACATGAAAAGACACAGATATGATCCTTTAAATGTTATTTATCTGTTTGTACCAGTCTCATTAGTCACTATAATAACTGATCCATCCAGACAATCAGTTGTAGATGTAAATGGAAAAATACAGTAAAATAAGACTTTATTAATAAAAAAAAAAAAAAAGTGTATATATAATTTTAGTCTCAGTAAGATTTTATGTGTGATATATATATTCTTACTGTTCATACTGCTGGTATGGTGAGCATCAGCTTGCATTTACTGCTGTACTTTAGAGGGTAGAGATATAACTTTATACCATGAATTCATACCCGCCAGTACTGTCAAAAACATCCTTTGAGGGAACTGAAGTGTGAATGAAGGTTTGTCAAGAAACAAAGCAGATTTATTCAGCAGTCCTCGTCTATCCTCCTTTTATTTACCTCTGCATCGCTGCTCGTGTTTATATGTCTTTGTGCTCTGGCAACAGCAATATAATATCTTCATGCAAATAAAGCCATGGTGAGACAGAGAGAAAAATGAGAGCGAGAAAAAAGTATTTCTTCAGTCTATCTCAGTGCCCCTAAAACTTTTTGCATAATGGGATTTTTTTTCCAGCAGTGAGACTCAAGCTGTCAGTCAAATGTGAAAAATGAATTCAGCTCCATAAACAGAAACTACTGTATTTCATGCTGCCACTCATCATCCTCCTCTCTGTGGGTTACTCCTGATAGACAGTTGGATGGGATATTGCCACCTCAGCAATACTCCTCCACTGAAGACCAGGGTCCGGTCTCATTAGTCATTTTAATAGGCTGTGCTCGGCTGAGCGGGCTGCAGGGTCAGAGGGGGAGCAGAGGGTTTCAAACAGAAAGTGTTGACCTTAAGTGGGCATAATAATTGTTTCATTATTGCCTCGATTAGAGAGGAGAGACTGCGTGAGACAGAGTGAGCGTGCACTGTTTGCAGGTACCTTTCCAGTGTTTTGTTCACATATGGCGCAGTGCTAAATCCATCCAGCCTGGTCTGGAGGATGATGATGTTGTAGATCACCACGGCAACCAGCATCACCACCATCTTCAGCTCATAGTTGATCCTCAGGAACACCGAGCACGACACCAGACCCAGTATACAGCAGTAGATAAAGTACTGAAGACAGAAAGAGAGAACACATAATCCAAATGTGCATTCATTACTCTTCATATGTTTTCTTTTCTCAAAATGTAAGTGTTGTACACAATGTACTGTCTGTACTGAGCTGAGGAAAAAGACTGAAATGTGGCTTTATTTGTTCAGTGTACCATGTTGGCTGCAGTAAGTGTGCTGCTGTAAGAGCGGTGAGTAAGCCAGAACACAGATAGAAAGCAAGAGCAAAACTAGAGTTTGCATACTGACAGCAAGAAATATCAATATTTTTATATAACAATTATATATTCTTTATGTAATAACTGAGAATGAAACAAATATCAATTCTGTGAGCCTATAGTGTGTGAGAAGGCCTCTACTATGCTTATTAAGAATTAACCAGCCAATGAATGAATGCCTTGAGCTTTAAGAATTCCCCTATATGTGGGACAAGCTGGCGCCACTGATGACAAAAATAAATATGTTGGCTTCCCTGGTTGTCTTCTTCCTGCTTGGTGAGAAATGTAACCAATCCACTTAACAGATTTGAAATGGTTAAAAGTTTCCTCGTGAAACTGGGAACAATTAACATGGCTGTCTCTTTGATTCATTTCCTTTTATGGTAAAGAGACAGGGCTGTGTAACAGTGAACAATCAGAGACATTGCTTCAACAAATGCCTAGCAGCAGGTTTATTCACATGTTCACACCAACATGTGAGCAAATTATTTGTAATTAAAGTTATACAAGGACATTTCCCTATATGTAACAATGTATTTTGAATTGAAATTTGTGCAGTTTTAGATACATATCAACTAATTTTAGCTGTTCATGGGATACTGGTGGTAGGTAATTTGACTTTTATTTAACACAGTTAATATTTTAAGCCTCTTACAACGTCTCACTTTTGTACTTACTGGCAGGTACAACCTGATTTTGTGTCCTGTGTTTTCTTCCTGGCAGACCCCCAGGCTGTCATTGGTTAGATTCACAGGTGGAATAGTTGTCGGGTCTTTTTCCATGGATCCTCCACAATCCTCCACAAAGAACTGATAAACAAGGAAACAGGATAAGGGGGACACATTTTGACCCATTGCTTTAGTGCCAGAGCAGCAACAACTGACGTTTGTGGTGTAAAGCTCTGACCAGAAGACAAATTACTGCCAGCATTTATCAGTCTTTGGCTACAAACTATGTAATCTTTTGATAATGTGGAGAGATGAGCAGAGCTGGAGGTATCTGAATGTGGTAACATTTCCAATTAAAACCTTACACCTATAACACATTATATATTGTGAAGGAATGAAATAAGAATACAGGAATTAAATATTTGTATTGAGTGCAGTTTGAAACACCAGTTCTATTTCTTTATTTTTCCTCCTACAGAGGAACAGCAGCAGGCTGATTAATAAAAGAACAGCAGTCATACTCTGCAATTATAGCAGAGACAGAGATAGACACATTCAGGTCTCAGGAACATTAATAAAACTAGTGAATATGAAAACAAAAATGTTAAGAATTTGCTGGTAGTTTGTATATTCAGCCTGTGTAAACCAGTGGCACTGTTTTCTTGTAAATATTATTAGGTATACACTGGTGTGTGTTGTGTTTTGAATTGCTGTGACTTAAAGTGATTAAGACTACACCACAAGAGCTGTGGAGATTTATTGTACTATTGATCCTTTTTTTTCTATATTCCATCTGATTATGAAACAGAATAATTTATTTTTGCGTGGTTACGTATGTTGTCAAGTCCTTGTGTGTGAATCCTTGCTCACTGAGATGAGTGAGGCAATTAGCTAATAAATTCACAAGATCATTGTTTAAAGAAGGTTGATAGGCAGTGAGAAATAGATAGCTAATGTGTAGAGAATAATGTTGATAACAATATGACAATACAGGTACTAAAGAAAGAAAGCACCATGAAGACTTTATAATGTTTCATGCTAAGTTGGTACAGCAACTATAAGCAAATATCATACTTCACAATACCAATGATTTAAAGTTTAATGAAGATTACCTCATGCTGGCATAACATTTATCTCCAAGATTTACAGTGACGTGAATCAAATCAAATAATCAAATGTCCACTGTACTAATGCAGCTGCCATCATGACATACAGTGATCACCTGATGCATACTTGCCCTGAAGAAATCAGAGGAAAAAGCACAAACACAACATCTTTACTTTTAACTTTTCATAGCTTCTTGTAGTTTCTCACCATATTAAAGACGGCCATCACCAATATGAGAGCTGTAGTTGTCATGGTGAGGACCAATCGCAGCCAAGGATTATTGGTGACGATGATGCGGGAGGAAGTGGGGAACCAAGAAAGAGAGCAGAGGGATCCTTTCCTTCCCTGCTGGAGATGCAATGAAACCGAGGGAATGATTAGAGGAGGAAGAAAGAAGGAGAACAAAAAATACAACTCAGTAAAATCTCTCATATCTAAATTGCTGTCCTCTGGAGGGATTTGAGGTATATCTTGAGATTAATACCAGACGTTAATACCAAGGTACTGGTAAAGTGGAAATTAGTAAATTTAAAAAGTCACATTAGTTATTTTTATGGCTCCTGGCAGTTCAAATCAGAACAAAATCAGAACTAGGGCTTATCTGTCACATATGTACATACCAAATGTTGGAAGTGCTTAATTAACATAACTTTTTTATTCATACGCAAGAGTTTTAACTGAAAACACATCTTTTTATTAGAGTGCTTTCTTGGCTAATGTGTCTCTTCCTGTCCCTATTTCAAATTATTTTCAAGTGGGTATTAGTGTAGCATTCTCTCGGGTTTCTCACCTTTCAGGACAGTATGTTCGTGCTTCAGAATTAGCTCTAACAGGACTCTCACACTTGGACTGAGTCCTTGTTTTTTCTAAAACCGAAGTAGTCTTTTCTTGATGAACAAAAATTAACATTTAACACTTGTTTGGCCCACTGAGTAAGGATGCTTTTTACATCTTTCTTGAAGTTTGGCAGATTTTTTCTCTGGCAATTGCAGTGCTGCTTCTTCATAGCAACAGCTAAGCTCATTTGGCTTGGAAAGACATTTTCCAAGAAATGTGTTTGATCACAATAACCATGTCATGCACTCTTTCACAGATGAACAGAGCACATCCTTTAACTATAATATGCCCCATTAATAATAACTTGCATGAACTCAGCCAGGCGCATGGAGCTAAAGCACACGCACATAGAGTATGTTATACATGGCCTCTCATTAGTCGACTGTGTGCTCTTTCCCCAGTAGCTGCAGAGGCTTTTATTGAGAACATGTTCGGTGTTAAATTGATGGTTAGTACAAATCCATCGAACATGATCTCTCCCTCTTTCTCTCTGTTCTCATTGAAGCAGTGTATAAAGCTGATATCTGGGTCAGGGGAGACCCAAGGTTATGGATAACCCCCCGTTAATTAGAAGTGACCCACTTCCAGTACGGGGTGATGATACTCTCTTGACAAGGAAGAAGGAGAGAGATTGGCTCTCAAGGGGGGATATCATTTATTGATGTCCATAGAACACTTGTGACAGGTAGCTGTAGCAGTGTGGAAATAACACCTGCTTGTGCTGGATAATAAACAACAGCAGTGAGTGAATAGATGAACTATTGTATAGAGGGGAATAAAAGGTAGATCAGCTAATATAATCCTTATATATAATGGTTACAGTTTATATTGAGTTCCAACAGATGCAAAAAAATGCTGTTCGAAACATCTGCTCAGCCTTTCAGACAATCAGTCTATTTCTCAAATATAGAACATTTTACCTTATTGTTATTTAAATGGATAAATAGTAAAAAGTAAATTAGTAAAATTATAAATTAGTGAATTACAAGTTTAAATGATGTTCTTGTGTGTGCACCCATTTTCAGTAAAATGGGACTCTCTGTCTTGATTGGGGTGGAACTTGGTAATAGATCAGTGAACAATGGAAGTTTTAGTTTCAAAGTTAAACTCAAGTGTTATCTAATGCACATCTGACATACATCAGTGTAGGGAATGAAATCATGTGACAGAAAAGAAAAGAATGAATTCCTGCACACTGTCCACTGAAGCCAAATCTCAACCAGAGACAATAACCATGGCAATAATTCATAAAAGCACCCTTAAAATGAGACAAACAATACATGTCAAAATCCATAGAGTACAAAGGAAAATAGAAAAAAAAGAAATATATTTTTTAATATAAGAGATTGGATGGGCAATGCTTCTTTCAAGTTGAAAGTAGAACTTGATTGCCAAATCACTTATAAAATGTGAAGGTTTCATCTTGTGACAGTCCAACACTATGATGTGTCCAGGGGGGGAATTGACATGAATATTGTGAGCTGCTTATTATTAGCTCAATGATTTCCACAGTCATAAGAGACCAAATTTAGAGATTTGTAGAGAATGCATAAAGTCATGTACTGAAACAATGTGAGTAAGACACAATTCTGTAAATGTAGAGTTTTTTATGACTTTTGTAGGTTTTGGTGGCAGATAAAGAATATTACAGCATATAGTTCCTATAGTATCTACCAAAAAGATATATAAGTATAAATATAATCTTCTGTAACTGTTTCTTTTTTTGACAAAGTCAGTGTTACATGGTAATTGCCCTCAGAATGGGAAAACATTGTGATAAGTAACTAAGTTTCAGGCAAGTCTACAGGAAACTTTAAAAAGTGCTTAAAAGAGAGTGTTGAGTCAATGACATCAACATGTAGGAAAACGACTGTGTCATCTGCATATAGAGATCTACTGGAGTATGCACACATAGAGTTTCTATACAAAAGAAGAAAAGGTAACTACATTAGCCACCTTGGAATGAATGACACCATGGCCTCAGATGTACTAGACATTTTGAATGACCTGATTAGCAAATATCTGCAATGTGTACAAGTTTTACCATTTTTAAAGGCTTACTTGACTTGTACATATTTTTGTCTCAAATGCAGATTTGGTGAGGGTGTGTACAAGCGATTGAGTGTGTGTGTGTATTCACTGACGAATGCATGCAAACCCACCCACCAGAATATGGCCAGCGAAGCAAAGGAGCAGGATCAAAGCCAACAGCAGGAATGCCAGGCCAAAGGAGATCCCCAGCACAGCAGTTCTGCAACACACACACACACACACACACACACACACACACACACACACACACATTACTCTAAGCCTCATGGCACTTCTCAGCCCTCTGCAGTGCCATCCAGGGCAATAAATGTAATGAAGGTCCTAATGTATTCTGCCTCAGAGCTAGAATCCATTTACATTAAGAAAGCATTTATCTGACAGTGGATTGTACATCAGCATACATGCTTTGTTATGAAGTTATGTTCATCTATCACTTTTTCTAAGGAGGAACACAGTACGGTTGATTTAAGGACCCCTGCCATAAAACAGATGATGTCATGTCTCAATGTGCAGAGCGATGCTGCGACAAACAGAGCAAAGATAAAGAGAGTGAGAGAGAGGTGAATTAGAAAATCAATGGCCTCTCAGATACTAAATTACACCTTTGGCTCCCAGAAGCAGTAAATTAGCATGACCGCGAATTTCTCTCCTTGCCATTAAAGAGACGCCACACTTTGATTCACCTGATCTATAATCACTACCAGACATGGTGCCCTTTCATCTCCATCTGCTTTTTAGCATTCTGCCTCTTGCTCCCCTGCCTCTTTCATTTCAGCGTGGGCCTGTTGATGAGACAGCTGGTGCCAAATGGCTTTTTCACATCAACCTGCTGCCACAGCTGGAGTTTGCTGACGCTACAGGGACTGTGCAGTGTAAATCCTGTGAAGGGGCGCAGACTTACCTGGGCAAGACGAGGACCTGCACTATGAATATACAGCAGAATATGAGGCAGGCGCAGGTGACATAGTACTTGAAGGCAGGTAATGTTGTGGATCTGTACTGTTGAGAGAAGATAAGGCCAAAATAAGAAAACTGTGAATGGGATTATGAGTGTGTGTCAAGTAGCAGCAGCAGAACATGTTAAGGCAAAGTCCAAATTAACACTCAACATGCACAATGTAAAATATACCAGATCTAAGTTGTAGTATGAAATATATAGCAGACAGTTTGTTTCCTATAAGGCTGAACAGCCTCCTTAATGACTTCATTTCACTGGTACCTATACAATTCCATTGATTTGTTTCCCCAGCGAACAATGCTGGCGGGTGCTTTGTATGCATTCGCCTACCTCTTTCTCCAGAGCTTTGTTGTGAAAGAACAATGAGATCCTCTGAATGTCCTCAGACTTCAGCCACTGTCTGGAGATGCAAGTGAAACAAACAGATTGAGACACTGCAGAGAACTTTGCTCTGGGTTGTGCTATGTAGTATCTGAACACTCTTCTATACCTCTTCACAGTGCAGATATGAACCAAATATGAATGTATGAATGCTCAAAATCTGACTGCAGGTTTTGAATATTATCATTGTTTTTTTGTTTTGTTTTTAGTGTTTAATACTTATTACAATTAGACACAATTTAATGAAATGTGCAGAGACAGCACCTTTTTTCCCAGTGGATAAAGCCAAAGAGTATTTCCTTGTTTCATGAATAACACAATAGATGGTAATATACTCATTCTTAGTTTTGGGGTAAATTACACTGAAAATACTCTACGCTTGGAGAAGATCTCATTATTGTTGCTACTTCTTATAAGTAAAATACACCATAAAATCCAACAAGACAGGAAGTATCAGAGGTATGATTTTACCAATTTGTTTTGTTTTGACAATAAACGAATTGTCAATAAAATTGCACTGTCACACCTATAAAATGAGATAAAACAAATGGGTTTGGGCTACATGCATCTTTGGCACTTTTGTCCTAAGACACACTAAAAACTACACTAGGTTCTTTAGCTAACTCACATTTTTAGTTTGAATAACTGCAAGGTTTCTGTAAGTCATTATAGAATATGTCAGTATAGGCCTTAACTAGTTGGGTGTAGACACTAAAGGGCTTTTCACACTGCCCACACTTGGCCCAGGGCTAGAAGCATTCTTAGAACCTTTTTAGCCCCAGGCTAAGAAAGCTTTCACATTGGCACAATCCTGGCACATTTCAAAGTGGGCTAACCCCCGACTTTAGCCTAGGGTTTGTGGCCCTGCTCCAGAGCGGGATTAGTTCCGAGTTTGTAGGTTTATCCCCTGAAAATTGACTATCAGCATAACATCTTAAAGGTGCCAGTGTGAAATGGGGCTAAAGTAAACAATGGAGTAGTCACGTGTCATTCTAGAATGTAAACATTAGTTGCATGTTTCAACGGATATGTAACCCAGAGCTAGTAGAAGTGCAGTGTGAATCGTATAGCCCTGGGCTTAGGTTAACCTGAGGTTAAAAATGTGTCAATGTGAAAAGGGGCTAAATTATCACAGGGTCAACTCTTAGCCCAGGGCTATCCCTAGCCCTGGGCTAAAAATATACAGTGTGAAAAGCCCATAACTTGGTGTTTCTACTGCTAAGTGTCAGGAGAACCTTTAACTGACTGAACTGACTGTGCATGACCTGTCACTGTGAAGAAAAATAATGCAGAAATAGGATACAGCAGCCGTGATGCTTACTTCTGCGAGTTGATGCCATCGATGGTGCGAATCATCCGCTCATTGAGTTCCTCCTCAAACCTCCTCCTCTGTGATTTGGACCTGCAGTTGAACAGAAGGAGGGGGAAGTTTAAACATGAACACAGACTGAAAAATGTTCTCTTATGAAATCTTGCAAAGACGGAGTAATTATATTTGTCATGATAGCTTACCTCTCTCGTCGCTGGAAGTGGTACTGCCCCATTGGAACATCCTGAAACAGGAATCACACCATTAATATATTAATAATGGACACCTGCATCTGTGTGTGTGTTTGAAAGAGACAGTGCATTGTACTCACAGTGGTGTTGATCTTGCCGTTGTCTGTGGTCATGCTTTCTCGATGGTGGAGGTTGGCAAAGGGTTTGGCAGCGCCCCAGGACTCCAGGTAGCGGGTCATCCTGACAGACGCCCTCCCACCATCCATAGAGGGACGAGAGCGCACACTCAGCAGAGGGCTGTGCCTCTCGGTCTGAGAAAACCAACAGGGACAGAGAAAGAAACAGGCAATTTTAAACATTATGAGCTGATTTTGTTGTCAGCTGTTGTGAAACAGTGCCAACCCCTTAACCCTTATGTAATGTCAAAGCATTTTTCGATAAATAACGCAATGCAAATGATGCTCACAGAGATTAATTTTGGTGAACTTAGGTGATTTTAACTTGTACTAGCCGAACTTGTTCAAGTATTGTCTCCTGCAAAGAATATTTTTTTCTAAAATTTCACAACTAAAAAACACTAGTTGGATAAAAAAAATGTATGTATTACAAATCTCCAAAATGTAGAGAGAATCACATATTGCAATAGTAGTGCCCACTCTGATCCATGAACTGCGCCTGTGTAAGCCAGACTTTTATGCTATCGCTGTGCTCACACTCAGTGGGTGTACAGTAAAAAAGACTGGGCTCTGTGGAAACACTTGTCAATTGACAGCTCTTGACATTTCCGACCTGACTTTTGATGATTTGAGCTACTTGAACAACTTTTAGTGAAGAATGATGCAACTCTCATTTTATTTTGGCATGTGTGCTGTGTGCTTGTCTCTGACAAACAGCACTTTACTTCTGACAGAAACATTGCCCTGCATAAAGTCATACAGAAATGAGAAGAAGTGTCAAAATGGAGTTTGGAAGACTTTTATGGGTAGGATCCAGGAGGATTTGCTGGATGGTGACATGTTCTTGTTCATGTTCTGTTAATTGCTGCTAGATTCGGGTATTGTTACTGAAAAAAGTCACACAAATGCCTATAAGAACTGAAACAGACATGTCCATAATGGCTGTTTTCATTTCCCGGGGGTGCACTGAACAGCTCTGACAGTGACAATCAATGACAACGACAGTGGGGATGACACCTCCTGTGATCCATGCTCCATATTTGGCCTTGATCCATTCAGGGCTTCTTGTAAATGTCACTTAGCCCCCACAGCCTTTTGCTAATATCTGATAGGATATGGAAAAATGATCATCTTTAAAGTAAATAAAGGATACAGAGTAGCATCTTGTAATATTAATTAGTTGTAAGAAGAAGAGTAACCACAGCTGAAATACCTTGAGGCTCAGGTTTGGCCTTAAACTACCGGTTTAGTTGGTTACTGTGGTGATAAAAAAAGTGGCAGTAATCTGATGAAATACAGTAATATACTACAGAGAACGGAAAAAGCTATTTAAAAGGCTGCTTATAATATATAGCCTGCATGATTTGCCAAAATAACCTCTCATCCACAACTGAAACACAGCTAGTGGAGTTAACAGCGTAGTTTCCAGTAGTTCTTGGAAACATGTTGCTTGCACTGATAAAATGTGTTGAAATATGTTTGACAGCGCAGATAGCTGACTTCTTCTTTTTTCTGACCATCTAATAGATGACAATCACAACATTATCAAACAAAACATGCTTGATCATCATCAACACATACAAATTTTAAAGTTTTTTTGATACATTAAAATGAACATTGTACACTGAGGAGGTTATCTCTGCTACTCTGTGAACTGGAATATGCTTCTACTAAAATGGGAATCTTCAGGATTTAAAGTGATGAGATGGCTATATGGGAAAGCTACCAATCCTTGGTCAAGCTGTTTGGAGAAGCATCAGAGAGTGAGAAGAGGAAAAATGCAAAAGGAAAGGAGCGGATTTAGAGAAATCAATGCCTTAAAGACACTCTGGCTTATTTCGTCATTTCCAAAAGAGGCAACGGAAAGCTTCAAGACGTTGATACTTCAGAAAAGACATGTCACTGTTGCACCAAGAGCCCTGAGGTCTATGAAGCAAGCAGATAGTGAGCACAGGATGCCTGGAGGAGGAAAGAGGAAGGCCTTACTGCAGATATTTAAGGGGGTGGGTGCATTGTAGCCAAGTTATGGAGGGATTAGTAAGGCAGAGAACTGTTAAGCACAGTTTTTCATTTGCCAAACCAAAAAAAAAAAAAAAAAACTGAGCACAGACTGGATGCCAACAACACACTCTGTATAGAGATGATCAGTGCAGAAAGTTCTCAGCAGAGGCAGATCTCTTATACAGTATGTCCTTAACTAGCTCTTTATGTAGCACAATGTTTCAGTCCACTCTGTGTCTCAAGCCAAGCAGTGAAAGGAACACTTCAAATTGTCCATCTGATAACATACTATACTGTCATTGCTACTCCATACAATTATATTAATTTCCTATACTAGACAACAATGTGGACTTCTTTTGTGCAAACCTGACCATCTCATCAAGATGTTTATAAAGCAGTGGTGTTGTCCACGGTGCTAAAAGTAGACTCATTTCATCTACTGTAAATTACATGAAAACAAGTTTATTTGTATACCACATTTCATACACAAGAACAATTCAAAGAGCCTAATATGATAATAAACAATATCATTGTCTTGCGTGATTTGACCTAGAGGGGGTATATACAGGTTGAATAATAGAGGCCCCAGAATGTAACCCTGGGGGACTCCACATGTCACAGTGATCCGCTCTGTTTAATGATCACCAATGGCAACAACAAAGACCCTTTCAAGATATAATCTGAACCAACTGAGGACTGTTCCAGATAATCTCACCCACTTTTCCAGTCTGTCAATGAGTATTTTATGTTCAACAGTATCAAAGGCTGCACTCAGGTCAAGCAGCACCAAAACTAATGTTTTACCTGAATCAGTGTTCAGATGAATGCATTGAGCACCTTAATCAGTGCAGGCTCCGTGCTGTGGTGTGGTCTGAAGCCAGACTGAAATCTGTCCAAAAGGCCATTTTAAATTAAAAAGTTGTTGAGTTGAATCAGAACAGCTTTCTCAATATTTTTTCCAATAAAACTAAGCCAATTAATAATTCAAAACACACACAAGCAGTTTCTATTTAAACATACACAAGTTATTGTCAAGTGAATATAATATAATTTGGAGTATGTAGGCTGTGAAGTGATGACAATGCTTTCTCTTTTTCCAGGGTAAAGGGCAGAGGTTGGACAAAAGAACAAGAACACCTCATCACCCTCTTTCAGTTGAATAAACTGCTGTGAGAAAAACTGAAGGTTATACAATAAGTGTGAAAAGGTTGCTCTGCTCCCTTTATCACTAGGCTCTGGTTTCTGGTTGGTGTTTTTGTGTGTGTATGAAATCGTTCATTTCAGTCCAATGTTTCAGTTAATCTGTTAATTTATCGGTAATGTTAGACCTCACTTGTTTGCTTGTGTTTGAGTGAAGTGTGTATCATATGCTTTTGCCATTGCATGCTTGCATTTGCACTTTATGAAGCACCTTGTAAGCCTGATTTGAGTGCTAAAGTTTCTTCTTCTGTTTACACAAATGACAAAATATAAGGTTCAGTTGAGTATTTTGTGTTGTTGAAGTGCAAGGTCCTGCTGTGATAATGTATATGTTAGGGAAGATCATGTGCTTAATCAGTGATAGTGAAAACCGGTGTGCATCATTAGGTGCTCTAAGCAGTGCGTGGCCAGTCACTGTCAAGTAAAGGGAGGAACTGTAAATCTGTTCTGTAGTAAATGACATCTGGTGCACTCACGGCTGGGCGTGTGTGCCCATAGAAAATTGTGATTGTCAGTAATATCACAAAAATCAAATTTGAATGCTTGTTTGTTGTTCTGTACACTTTTAAAGCTTTATATGGGTCCAGCTCACCCTGTGGTAAGCTGAGCAGATGGTAGGATCCAGTTTGGCAAGGCTGAGAGGTTAAAAGACCAGTGACTGATGTTTAGTAATGGGAAGGAGAGTAGGTGGCAGCTTGCTGTGAGGCTACAGGTCATAGCTGTTGATTTGTTCTTTACTTCAATTGTAAGTTATTTTTGAGGCATTTCCTGGGGTGAATTTTTGCTAATAAATACCACCTTTAATCACATACTCCTGCCCACCAACCTGCTTCTTGAACATCCCCTTTAAAGTTTTCCAGTGCCAGAGCGCCAGAACGCGTTACAATGTCAGATGCTCCTGTTATTTTGTTTAGCTTATGTATGAATATCTGCTTTCAACATGTACCAATCATGTATTTTCCTGGACCAATTTCATATCAATTCTTCTACTATATGAGTGCACTTGAAATGGATAAAAACATTGGTTGTTATAATCAGAGTTTTCACAAATCTGATAAAATAAACTTTTTGTAGGAAGGAAAACAACTAAAAGTGCTTTAAAATGGACAAAACAGTCATATATCAACAGGAAGAAATATTGTCAGCCGAATTGAATGTCATTTTTAGTGTTATAGTAACCTGTCCGATAGTGCTTTTTGATTGTGTGTTTGAATGTATAAAACCATGTAAGTGATAGTATCTGACCTTAGGGTTAATGACCAGGTAAGTGATCACTCTGTGTTCTTTCAGGTAAGAGTCTCGACTCTGTCCGTCTCCAAGTTCCACCTTATATGAGCCCTTCAAATGCTCCAGAGTCACTGAGGAGATGTGGACCCTCCTGTAGATGAGACAGAAAGGCAGAAAAGTTGACTGATGATGAGAGGTTAAGAATTTTTGTCATTATGTCATTACCAGCTCTGTCAAAAGTATTATTTACTTTCCAGCTTTAGAGCTACACAAACCTGCAATTCTCCTTTTTCTGCTTTGTTTGTTACCCTTGCAAACAGAGACGGATGGAGATGGGAATATGTTTTTTTCAGCGGGGCATATTTTTCAGATGTCTTTCAGCAGGCGTGAGAGGAGACAAACCATTAGCAGCCAAGTGAGACAACACAGTGGCACAGGAGAGCTTATTTTCAGTGTAGCATACACATAACCACCAGCCGATTTTCCTGTGCTTGTTACAGAGGTAGGATGGCAGACCTAATGGCTACGTAACAAATGCAGAGCTGATTGGTCAAATGAGGAGGCTATAATTAACAAAATGCTTATAACGGGGTAGAATGAAAACAGACATATCCCATGTTCCACCCGGTCTGTAAATGTGTTCATTTTACAGCTGACTCTTGATTGCACTTGTTCTTGGTGCTGCTGCAACACATCAATATGTTGTTCCCTCAGGTGTGTTTTCATATTTGGATTTAAGGGGGTGGTTTACTGTGATCTAGCCAACATTGGTTTTAGAAGAGTGATACTGATGTTAATATTTCTTTTGGACTGGCCAATGTTTAATATTTGATGCTGATATTTGATAAATCTGACTATTTCCACAGCCAGAAAATGTTAAGAAATGAGCACGGATTCAATGTTATTCTTCTAAGAGTGAAAAAGTATCAGAAACGGTTCACTTGCTCACATCTACAGTACGTGTTAGGCTACATGGAACTGCAGTGGAGCAGATGGGAATACACTGAGTTGCTTGTGTGCAACTTAACATTAATCATTGAGAGAGCAGAAAGTGTTAGTTATTTCCCAAAGCATAGCTTCCCCTATGGTTTAAAAAGTCAGCCTAGCAAGTACATGCATCTAATCTTCCAATTACACAATAATAAAAAAAAACAAACAAAAACTTGCAAGCAGCACTGCAACCACAGTAAGAACAAGCTGAGTTGTAGCTCATAAAACATCTAACTATCTAATCTAATTGAATCTAATTTATAAACATTAAACTTATTAATTCCTTATTGTTTTAACAGATACATTTGTCAGTTGATACATATATATGCGTTCTTCAGAAAAAATAGGCCTGTTCTGAACAGGAATGTTTTAAACGGGCACTTCAATTATGCAATTATGTCTTACCCTGGCACCCCTCCTGCCTCCATATGATTGGCTAGTGTTACGTCATGTGACCACACATCATACTGCCATTTCTGGAGGCCAATCACACCACACAGGACGTTCCCAGAATGAACGCCAACACGCATGTTGATATCAACTCCAGTGGCATCTCGGACCTTCCTGTGGAGAGTACAGAAGAAGGAATCTTTAAAGGAACAGTTCAGTATTTTGGGAAATATGTTTATTTGCTTTCTTTCTGATAGTAAGATGAGAGTATCGATATCAATTGCATGTGTGTGTGTGTTAAGTATGGAGCTGGAGTGGGGACGTGGTTGGCTTAGCTTAGCATAATGACCGGAAGCAGGGGGAAACAGCTAGCCTGGCTCTGCCCAAAGTTGAAAAAGTCTTTGTATTAACACCACTAAAGCTCACTAATCAACATGTTATATCTTGTTTGTTTAACTTGTAAAAATGATCATTTGTGCCTTTTTTTAAAAATGCTTTTTATGGATGATATTATCTCCTTTTTTAGACTTCCGTTTTTTGAATGCCATAGCCAGTGCTGGCAGTAAAAGAATTTGATTCTAGTCATGGTGGAAAATCCTCTGCATTGGCATTGAAATACAGACTCCGCTTCATTGTGTCACAGGTGGACGACAACGAATGGCATTTTAAATCTGATTGTGATTAAAGGTCAGTGCCGGCACGCTAACGTATTGGTCTGTAAAACTAATGTGCGTGATGAGTGAAAGACACAGAGACAGAGAGCAGAAGGAGGGAGGAGGGGGCAGAAAGAGAATGTTTTTTCATTTGTTTGAATTTTTTATTTGTTCAGTCGGGAGGCTTATCATATTGCATTCACATTGTGTTTACTCTGGAGTTCAAACAGAGCTGAAACCAAGTCTGGCATTCCTTCTGCGCAATCTGTTTGACAGACGTGTTTGTGTTTGTGTTTCCGTTTGTGTGTGTGTGTGTGTGTGTGAGAGAGAGAGAGACAGAGAGAGAGAGAGAGAGAGACAGACAGAGAGGAGGAGAGGGAGATCTGGTATTTTACTTGATGGCCTCACACATATCCAAGCCCATCTTCACGCAGTTCCTTGCGTGGTGAGGCAGCGATTCAGGCAGACCAGACACACAGTAGTAACAATCTCCCAAGATCTTGATTCTCATGCACTCGTTTTCCTTTGAAAGAGAGAGAGAGAGAGAGAAAGGTAAAGAGTGGACAAATGATCAAACTCTCTGGAACCATAATCTGCCAATAATTCTTAACATCTTTATTAATGGTTAACTATTTTATCTAAAAAACTGACAGTTTTTGGAGCTCTTTCTCACCTCCAAACAACCCTTACACACACACACACACACATACACACAATCATATCCATTAAGCCCAGAATCATACACCCACACACATAACACATTATCTCTTGTTCCACATGTGGGATGTGTAGCAGCTCATCATTGGACCGGGTTTATATAATGGCAGCTTCATCAGCGGGAGGACAGAGCTGCTGGACACAAAGCTGAGAGAGCCTGACTCAACTGTTTAGAACCGAATAGCGGAGTACCCACGAGACCGCCAGATACACTCCGACCAGCCCACACTGGCACAACCTGCAGCTGTCGACACACACAGTACTTTGGGAAGGTACGATACGGAGGCCAAGAGTGGCCGCAGGACAGAGAAAAGATTTATTTCAAGGCCGCGCTTCATCTGATTGACAGCAATAGAGAGGTCTTTGTCTCTCTTCTCGGTTATTTTCTGGTTAACCCAGTTGCGCACGCTATTCAAATGAATTGAATGAATTCAGGTGACATTATCTTACAGCACTATATGTGAAACAAAACACATTATTTTAAACCTTATACAACTTTAATTTCCCCATTAAATCTGAAATAATTATTTATTAAAAAATACTATATTGTAACTATAGACAGTAAGGGTTAGTATCATGGGTTTTAAAGGATTTATTATATTGATTCATGGAAGCTCTAGTAATTAAGGGACTTTTCTGATGTGTTTTGTGCAAGGTTTACAATATTATCAATGATTTTTTAATGTGAAAAACTCCATTATATCTATCCAAAATCCATTTAAGGAATCCTGACTTATCAATACAAGACTACTAGCTTCTATTAGATGGCATGCTGGACTACACTATACTGAAAGATGTTTCTGATATTTTGTTCACGTCATTAACATACTGCATATGGAGGAATATAAACACATTACAGTATATATCCAATAAATGACCGCCACAAAATACAAGTTCACAAATGTAGGTTGTTCACCACTGTTTTCTTGTACAGGACGCGTAGTATGCATGTGTATGAAATTAATTCATTTCAAATCAATTCAATTCAATTCAATTCAATATACTGTCATTATATATTGTTACCTTTGCAATCTGGTCAAACTTGCCAAAGAGTTCATTCAGCATATGCACAAGTTCACCTGGAGAGCAGTCACTGGCCAGCCTGGTGAAGCCCACGATGTCGGCATACAGAATGCTGCAGAGAAACAAGAGGAAACAACAAATAACACAAATATTATTGCGATGCTGAATAACACTACCATCAAATAACACAATTCATTGCTCTGTAGGTGGGGAGGAGGAAAGGAGCATAAGGCTTTATATCCTGGACAGTCATTCTACTAGTAAAGTAACAAGGATATGGAACACCTTGGTATTTGTTGATTCTCTTTTAATTAACTTGCATACGATGTTGAACCGCACAAACCCACTCAGTTCTTGATTAGCGCTTACACTCAAGTCAATGAAGGTGACAACTAAATGTTGAGGGCAGCAGAGAAAACATTTTACTACAAGGGAACACATTGATTTCTACCCAGGTTCCACATGCATAAAACACCATAATAATGCACATAACACACATGGTTGTACTGGTTTCTATTTCATATCTGGACCATGCATCTAATATTTGCCACTTTAGTCTCATGCACTTCCTTTTCTATCTATACTTCACATTTCACATGCATGTTTACATTTTAAATAACATTGAAATGCACAAGAAAAGAAACATAACAATTGCTAAAGTGTTCCATTCTTAAATATATATATAATAATAATAATAATATAAATATATAAACCTTTCCAATGTTTTTGCTAAATTTGTTTCTTCGGAAATGTGACAAATTGTGTGCAAGGCCTCTTCAAGTATCCGACTATTTCCCAGAGAGAAGGAATGATATGTCAGTAAGTGTAAAAAACACACAATTTATTCTGCTCTTCAACACCAGCAACCAATTATCACAGTTGAAGACATGATAGTGAAGGCAGCAGCTGGTGTTTGGCTCTGCACGATCTGTCTAGCGCAGGAGGAACCACACTGCCACCTGTCCTTGGGTGTCAACTCCTTCTTCTGGTGAGATTGGCCTCTTTAGTGTGAACTGGACCATGTGAGGATTTGTTATTATTGGAAGGATAATGGGCAAATCAACATGAGAACACACATGCACACACTCACCCACAGACACACACCTGAGACCCACTTAAAAGGGACACAGTGATGCTGTTTCTGCTGTTTTGGAAAGCAGGTTTTTCAGAGGACATTCCTAGGAGAGACTCTCACGGTAAGCCTGGATTTGTGTGCTCTGCTCTGTTTCTACAAACCCTCTTCCTGCCACGCTATAGAGGAGGATGTGAGACTCCTCTTCATTTGGCAAAGTGACCTCAGAATACAATGGGGGAGGATTAACTCTGAACTGAATTTGGCCATGGCAATGAAAAGAAACAAGAAGATGGGATGTAGAGAAGATAGCAGAAAAGGAAAGGAAAGAGGAGGAAAGTAAATGCGAGGAGATGACAGAAGATGAGAGGAGGGCAGAGGAGAGGAGCAATCCTCATGTGAGAGCAGATAGAGAGGGGAGGACAAAAGAAGACAAGGGATGAGCAGTGGCGAGGGGGAGGACAGGAGGGTATAGGAGCAATCAAGCGCTGAGATGAGAGCAGAAAATAATAACCTTTATTATGTGGGGGCCCAGATAAAGGAGAGGGAAATTTACCTGACATTGGTGTGCCGCTGAACGTAGAGGTTATGGAAGTTGTTGGTACTCTCAGTTCGGCCAAAGTTTGGTCCCTGAAGCCTCTGGATGATCTCGGCTTTCATCACCCTGGCTATATGAGACGGCAGCAAGGATAAGAGTAAACGTTCCTAGAGGTGCGGGGGCAGAGATCAAAGACAGGCAAGGTAGAGTCAAGTGATTGGGATCCAATGAAGAAACAAGACTAAAAGTCTGCAGCCATGTTGGCCAAACCTGTCCCCTACAAATGACCTTTATATTGCTAATTTCTATGCTAACGTCAGCATGCTAACATACACCAAGTACAGCTGAGGATGTTCAGTTTCACAGTATTTGGTCATAAATCAAAATGTTTGGCATACTAAAAGGTTGACCTGGTGATGGATCTAGATGAAAGGTTGAGGGTTTTCCAAGTTAGTAGGCTTCATCCCCATCTCTGGGGACCATGAATGTCCGCAAACTTTCATTTCAATCCATCAAATAGTACTTTTGAGTCCAAAAGTGGTAGACTGAATTAAAAAAAAGAGTTTTATTCATAGACTGGTCACTAAATGTTTTATATTCACACATTTTAACATGATAATGCAGCAGCATTGATAGAATGACACACTGTGACCTTGATAAATCTGCAGGATGCTCGGCTTACAGTCATTTTGATTTCCAACCCACACAACATCATTTGTACATTTTGAGCCAGCAATAAAACATGGCAGCAAGCAAGAATTATTATTATTATTTCGGGTCAGAATTCTCAACCAATATAGAGGCACAGATCCACAGGTTTCACATGTAAAATGTACTATGTAAGTTATATTGGTATAACTATTATATGCCACATAAAAACAGCATGTTCTATTCTGTTCTGTTCTGTTTTAGTCTATTCTTTTGTAATGTGGTCATTTGTGTTGTGTTCTATTCTATTTCATTCTATTGTGTTTTGTTTTGTTCTATTCTGTTCTATTGATTTGTGTCATGTTGTTCCACTCTATTCTATTCTATTGTGTTGTCTAGTTCTGTTCTCTTCTATTCTATTGTGTTGTGTTGTTCTATTCTGTTCTATTCTATACTCTGTATAAATATAGCCATAGTCATCCACAGCTAATATTTAATCTCTTAAATAGACTTTTACACGCCTTAATGATGGTTCATCGGGGCTAATTTTTCAGCATAATTGAGCTCAGGAACCCAAAGAACAATTGAGGCGGAGAAAATGACCTCACATGTGAAATATGTACTGTAACATGGCAGTTCTGTAAATTTGTGGCTGGTCTATAATCCTACACTTGGGTTTTAGATGATCATGGGGAACTTGAGGGGAAAATTAAAGAAGTCCTTGTCAGACAGTCTTACCAAATGAACAGTTGTGACGTTGAACCCTCTATACTGAAGGGTTGTTATTTATTTTACTGGTGTACTCAACTTGCCTCTCTGATTTCTGTTTCAGTTGCCTACCACTTAAACCTCTGTTTCCCACAATGCCTTTCAAACAGCACCAGAGTCAAGCTGCTTTAAGTCAAAGGTAACAAATGGGCATATCAATACAGCTGTGAACACTGGGACACATCTACATTTGTGGAAATGTACCAAAGAAGTGACATTTCTTGTGGCAGGATTACCCCGAGGCTACTATTGGCAGTGGACCTTGTCTCTTTACCCTCACCAACTTTAGAAAGTTGACATATTCTCCACTGTCAAATTCCTCACAGCTGCACTGGAAATATCTTAACAAGACATGTGATTGTGTAGTATGGTCGGTTTTCTGGGGGAATAAGAAAAACGGAGAACCGGAGATGCAAGATCTATCGCCCATGCTTGTTGTGTAACCATGAAAGTTGTAGGTTTTCGCTTAGCACCGTACACATTTGGATGGAGAGTTGTTTGAGGGTGATTTGGCGTGCGTGTGCATGTGTGGGTGTGTGTGTGTGGGTGTGTGTGCATGTTAGAGAGAGTGAGTAGCTGCCTGAGGGGGTGTGACTCATAAATGCGGCTCACAGCAGAGAGGGTCATTACATTGTTCACACACTACGGGCTCATTTCCTAAAACACAGAAGCAAATTAAGTAGAGAGAGGGGTTTGGGGAGGGGGGTTGTGCTAAAAATAGAAGCCTTCACCACCCGCACTTATTTACTTATTCAGCACTGAACCAATATGAACACTCCACTGCGGGCATGCAGAGGGGCTATAATAGCCTGTAGAGACGAAGCTTTATTAGTCATGTGTTTGATTAATGAACGGAAGTGATTTGTATTTCGGCTATTGAATGAGATGTGGTGTTGTTTAGTTATGCACTGGCATTTGTGTTAACTTTCACACACTCTCAACACACACACACACACACACACACGCACACACTGGTGCAAGCACACAAAATTTGGGAGAGTAGCAATAACATTTGCCCACCTGAAGCATTAATAAAATATATACTATATCATAAATAATTTTCTATCTTCAAATAAATGGATAATATATTTATACAAGACATTTGTAATAGTCCTATAGTCATAGCCATGCCTTTAAAAATTATATATTGATGATAAATGACAATAAGGAAATAATACAATTTTACAATTCCAGGAAATAGTCATAGCTAATCCCTACTGAGTGGATTATTAATTTGTAAAATTATGTGTCATTTCCCTGGTTGGAGAGAACGGCGAATGTCAGGGCAAAGACGCTAATGTCAAGCAAATGTCACTGCATAATGCCTCTTTAGACATAATCAACTTAATAACTCCTCAAAGCTAACAAAGCTGAGAAGTGAAATATTTTGGCAATAAAACAAAATAGGTTTTGAATTTAATCTGGGCCCTCATCAAGTATGTGTGGCTCTGACAGGAAACAATGAAACAAACATTCATGACTTAAAATCTGGTTTTGCAGGAATAGATGTATTAGATGGATTAGCATTTATTACATTTTTGATTGTAGTCTTGTATTGAAACATTTCATTCTAAAATAAAAACACCCAAAGTTGCTTTCTCTCTGAGAGTTAGACGAGAAGATTGATACCACCTCTATATCTGTCCGTTAATTATAGATAAAGACACGAGACGGTTAGCTTAGTTTAGCACAAGGAGTGGAAGCAGGGGGAAACAGCTAATTAGCCTGGCTCTGTCTAAAGCTGTGGTTTTACAGTAGGGTTATATGCAGTACTATTTCTTAGCCAAATTACCATGTTAGATGTCGTTTTCCTATTTGGTACAAAAACTGAAGTGTAAAAACAAGTTGTGGTCTTACAGGGGTTATATGTAGTACTATTTCTTGGCCCGGGTGCAGTGACTTACTGCACCCAAGTCACGAAATAGCCCAGCACATGCCCTCCCATAAAACCACAGCTTGTTTTTACACTTCAGTTTTTGTATTGAATAAACAAAGGAGATAAAAAAAAAAAACAGTTTAATTAGTCTTCTTAAGAGGGGCTGGTAGGCAGATTTTTTAAAGGTTGGAGAGAGCCAGGCTAGCTTTCTCCCCCTGTTTCCAGTCTTTGTGCTAAGCTAAGCTAATGTAACCCATTAGAGAATTGGGCTCTGTAAGATTATTTTATTATTTTCTGTTCGCTCAAACAATGTGTCAGCCAGAGTTATCTTACCCAGATGAACCATGCAGACTTCTGATTAGAGAGGTGAAATATTCAGGTAGAAGTTCAACAGTACAGAATAAATTAAATAACACAAGCAGATGTAGTGCTAATTGAGTTACAAACTAGTTCAACTAAAACAAGTGGTAGTGGATAACTTTGTTATGAATGCCAAGCATATGACATTTATGTGAAGTGATGCTGGATTCAATTACTTTTGTACTTTTGCTAGTGTTATATTATGTACACTTGCAGCGTGGCTGTCCTGTTATACACTGCCAGTGCTAATAATAATAATGTAGCATGTTCAAGAAGACTATTGAATATGTGCACTTAAACTATAACCTTGAATATAAGAATGTGAGGTATGTCAGATACATGATGTTGTGCTGTTATTCAGTTCATGATTTAAAGAGAAACACACATGTCAATTTCCTGGTTAAAAGGTTTAATGATCATAATTCGTGGTTAAAAAGCTAAAAATATTGCTTACTGTGTCTGCCATTCTCTCTTTCAACCCCTCCTACGGACATAGATATTGGTCCTAAATATATTTGAGTAGTCTGTGAGCCCTAGGTGGGTTACACTAACCTGAAGGCTCCCGCTTCATAATGATCAAACAAATATGAGAGCAGTATCAGTCTTATCTAACTCTTAGAAAGAAAGCAAATATCGTCTTTCCTAAAAGGTCCTCTAAGAGTTCACTCATACATGATTTCAGATCTGATTGGTGTGTGTGTGTGTGTGTGTGTGTGTGTGTGTGTGTGTACCTGTTGGTGCTTCTCAAACTCTAGTTTGATGGGGGACTTGATGCAGTTGCAGGTGTCTTGGTAGGTCTGTTTGAGTGCCAGGTCCATCAGATGTTTGTGGTACGCCCCAGCCAGGTTGCCACAGGTAAAGATGATCACATTGGCTAAGATCTGTCACATATCCCACATGCACACATATACACACAGAGAATATGGCATTAAAATAATGCTAGAGGGTGCCACATGTTCCAGATATGCCTGTATGTGTCATTTTCCCACTATCTGCCTACCACTTAAACCTACATTATTACCTTGTAAAACCAGGTAGAGCACACACTTCCACAGCGCTTTTCCACCACTATGTCAACCTCAAGCACTTTAAAATGTGGCCATGCATATCAATAGGTTGTCCTTGGTGCTGTATCCAAGGGCAATGAGCATGTTTTATTGTTAATGTGGTTTTCCACTGTGTATGTGCAAGACGGAGAAGAGAGAGACTACAGTGATTAGAGTGTTATCAGTCTGTCTGCTTTGATTACTGACTAAAGAGCATTGCTTTGTGTGTGTGTATGTGTGTGTGTGTGTGTGTGTGTGTTCCATTTCACTTCATGTATAGGTTTTGCATATGGGATGTATTTATATTGAAGATTTTTCTATTTTGTTTTATTGTGGGACTCTCTTTGTGTGTGTCTCTGTGTGATGATACTGTATCAAGAGACTGTTCAGACCAAGCCAGTGTTTTAAGAGCTGTTCCCCGAGTACATTAAAAGGCAGTTCATTTGACTGTGCAGGCTTTGCTGAATGTGCTGTGTCACAGTGATACAGGACAAGTTCACTGTTTCACAACACAGACCTTATTAAAATGTTGTATCTCATCAGTTTTAATCGTGCATGGAACAACCTTACCAATTTCGTTTTGAGAAACTAACCCCTGTGCTGTAGATAACAATGCGGTGAAGCAATCATGTGGGCCTTCAGAAACCGAAATAGGAAGCTCACAGCAGAGTCATCTCAGCTAAATTCTGCTCCAAGAGCAGGAAGTTGTGTAAAAAGGAGATTACAACAGTCACGTTGATCTGTATGTTCCAAAAGTTTGTGGTTCAACATTATAAATCTGTCTTACCTGCCAGACTAAAGTCTCCAGGTCTGTGAGGGTGGTGGCCAAATAGACGCTAAGGGTGACGGTGTGGGAGAAGCAGGTGATGGCACTGGCGATAATGGCCGCTCTCATGGAGAAGGGCAGCATGGTGTACACGACAAACACGATGAACAGGAAGAAGGACACCTGGGAACAGATAGAATTACTGCCAAAATCAGCCACATCTGTACAAAAATCTCCAGTGATTTGCAATGTTTTGTATTTTTACAGTAAAAAACGTCAACCTATTTCTAAGGTAATATGCATGGCCATACATGTACTACAGTAATGCCAAAATTACCACAGAAGTGCCCAAAATAAATCACAAAAATGCCTGCGATTGCATCCCACCAGCAATTTATGTCCTGTATCTTCCCTATTTGTCTGCATGTTGTCTAAATACAGTACAGAACACAGTTATGTGAGCTGGGTGGGCTGCCCACTCTTGTTCACAAAAAGATCCACCGATAAACTGCTGATCCTGTGATAAATTATTAGAGATGAGTGGGCTGCTCAAAAAATCCTGCCTAGAAAACAAAATACAACACCTCAGAGCACCATGAAAAGCCATAATATCACCATAATACAATGGCTGCTCAAATATTTACATACACATGGGAATAAGAGCAAGACTGTGTAGTATTTTCCTGAAGAAATGATTGATATGAAGTTTCTTTATATGAAATTACTGTGGTCAGTCCTCTCCTACTCTGACCTCATATCTAGATGTACGTGTGTAGATGTCTCTGTATGTCTGTTTCCTACTGTGCTGTTCATTGATACCTTGTGCCGTAACCTCCTGCTTCGTCCCTGTCCACTTCCCCTGCTGTCAGTCCACCCCTTCCTGTTGTGGTGGCTGTGGTGGTGACCGGTTACACTTTCAAATGGGACACCAGATGAACTCTGACCTTCCTGCCTGTCTGTTTATTTCCTGCGTCTTTCAGGTTCAGAGAGTCGGTCTGCAAACAGGAATCCACTGACCCGGACCCTGATGTGTGAAATCTAAATAATATGTAACTAGAACACTTTTGTCTTTAAGCAAGCTGTAGCAGAGGGGAGCTCGTCTCATGCTGCTCAAAGTGTTCATAACGTCAACATTATAAACATTATTTGCAGTGACAGGTTACTCGGTGATGCATTACAAAGATATTATTACTTCTACCTCTAGCGTGTAGTGTTTTATCAGGCACAAAGATGACTAGAACATTGGGTATAAGTGATTGTTTGTTTGGTTGACCGAGTTCCTTCTAAAAGAGGACCTGAACACAGAGAACAGAGAGAGAAAGAGGTGTTTTGTGTAGGCTTACACTTTAGCTTGCTGTTGCTAAGGGAACCAACATAGAGAAGGATGCTGACGTCGGAGCAGATGTGGTGTTTTGAAGGTCCTGCATAATTAGCCCTAACCTTCAACTTCCAACCCTGAACTCTCACCTCCGAAAAACAGAGGGGGCAGTTGGAGTGTGTGACGTCCAGTCTGTTCGAGCTGGGGGAAATTGAGAATGGCAGTCCAATTTCAGGGGCGTCACCTGCTTGTGTCAGCCATGCAGACAGCCAGACACACTCCACATCGCCACATCACTCTGGCCCGAATCCTAATACACCCTCAAACACCTCGAGACGGGAACTGCAGCAGCCATCATCTCACTCCAGCTTCTTTGATTACTTTTTTTTCTCTCTCTCTGCTCTTGTTCCAAGCACACAACCCGCTTCTGTGTTTCTGAGAAAAGCAGCACACGCTCACTTACCTCCGTACCCAAACACACACACACACACACACACACACAAACACATACACACACACGCACACACTCACAAACACACAGATTTGCGGTGCTTGGATACGCACATTAAAAAATGTTTTGCTCTCTGCTCACTTCAGCATTTATGAGCATAAGCAGCTTGGCAGCATTTTTGGATGCAAACATCTTCATCTGTTTAAGCCTGGATAGCATGTGCTAATACACACACAGGTCTTGGCTACCAGGTGTGGCCGCCATGTTCAATCAGCCTTCTTGAAAGAGCTGTGGCCTTCAGAGAAATCGAATAAAGCCCAGACTAACAGGGTAAAGCAGCTAGATCCTTGCACTGTATGTGTGTGTGTACAGAGGGAGGGTGAGTAAGCGAACATGTTTGGGATGGGGTGGAGGGATTAAAAGTGAATGACCAAGCAGAGCGCCAGCTACGCTCTCTCTCTCTCTCTCTCTCTCTCGCCTTCTGTCTTTGTTTCTCCATTGCTCTGTTCACTGTTATTAGCTCTGTGTTCCATATCAGGCATGCTGTATTCTCAGTAATCACATTCAATCCAACCCACTGAGTGCAGGCTGCAACTCCAACTGGTCTCTTTTCACCAGATTTCTGCTCTGCTCCAAGTTCTTTCTTTTTTTCTTTCTTTCTTTCATACATAGATAGATAGATAGATAGATAGATAGATAGATAGATAGATAGATAGATAGATAGGGGTATAAGTGGGAGAGTCATGGGAGCGGAATAGAGCGATTAATAATGCAGAATGATTATGCTCTCACAGGTGGCTGATGATAAAAATATCTCCACCACAGAGGAGGGAGGGAAGGAGTGGAAGCAGGAGGGGAAAGAGGGGAGAAAGGAAATTTGGGCATGCGGGTGGGGAGTGGGGAAGGGGGTGGGGGTCTCAACAGGAGAGGAGGTGGCAGGTGGAGAAGCTGAGGAGAGAAAAATGGGATTTGATGAATAGGGGGAGACAGGGCGCTAGCTTGAGAAAATAGGATTCCTGAGACAGAGAGAGAAGGAGTCTGGCACTGAAAACTAATGTGTCTGTCTGCTGATCTACTCACCTCCAGCTCTCATCAGACCTCATTAACACTTGTCACACGTGGAATTAATTCTGCACACACACACACACGCACACACACACAATCATGCACGCATATACAAAAGCACAGCTAAAGTGACGGACAAATGTCTGAAAGAGAACCTTTGTCACATTCGGCAAATGCACATGTATGCGATCATAATAAATCTCGTGGATGCACATGCACGCGTCAAACACAGGACATTAACTTATGCTTTGATTATTCTTAGTTGTGTATTCATGTACTGCTTGTATTAAAGGGGCATTTACGAGGCAGGAAGTGTCAGATGAAAGCATACTGTCGGTTGCATTATGGAAATTGTAGGATCCAGCGTTTTCAGAGTTTGATCCATTCTGGGGACTGTAAATCAGGTTATCTCAGCCTCTGCCTCTATTGTTTTAACTTGTGAGTCCCCCTACTTCACTGATAACTATCACAGATAGCTTGAATACCACTTTAAATTACATTGGCGGTGATTTTTTTTTTCTTTAATTGTGTATTTGTTTTGCGGGTATTTTGGTTGGTTTGTTATTTTTTCGTTTCTGTATTTTGGTTGGTGCATTGTTATGCACTGGGTGGCATAAATTACCACAAACACGGCCTCTGAAGTTTATTTTGAGTTGATCCCACACACAATATAAATACCCGCTAACCAAATATGAAAATAATCCCAAAATGCACTGTTTGCTCCTGTTTGAATAACATTGACTAAAAACTACAAGCCCCGTAGCTATTTAAGGAAATTATTAAGTTAAAAAAATGAAAGTATGAACGTATATTCACATCTTCACTAGGAACCAATAGGCGAGATAGGGAAATCATAAAGTAATGAAAGATGAACCCACAATTGCTGGTTTTTGCTTTTCAAGGTAGTTCCTGTTAATAATAAATATACAGAACGGGGTTCAGGAAAGACCTGCATCATGTGTTATTGTTGGCCATCGAGACATTTAGTTTATGTTGTGGACCTTAGTAGCTGGTGCTACTTGGTGGTAGTTAAATCTCCTAGACCAAACAACAAATCATTTTACCAATACCACCTGTGCCGTGACAGAATGCATACACAGACCCACAGATGCACTTGCATATTATTTTAGAAACACTACCTGGTCCCAGGGGCTGAGTTTCCCTCCTGAGAACATGAACACGTAACCCATGGTGACCAGGCAGGCCCATATAAGGAGAGAGAAGAGGCGGAGCATCCGCTTGAAGACGGACTCAATGCAGACGAGGATGAAGATGGACAGGAACAAGAAGAGTGCAGCAAACACCGTGATCAGGAACGTCAAGTGGTCCTTTGTATTCTGGAGAGATAGAGATAAAATTGGTTTATACAGCTGCAGGTTTCGGTGTGTTTGATTCAGTTAAACACATTCACACTGATGTGCAGTACATGCCCGTATGCATACTCAACAGCCCACACACACATGTACAGTATATATTAATACACTAGTGAGGACCTTCCACTGATTATATTAAGTTATCTGCTTCAGCAGAGTTCATGCTAGATTGTTAGCGATTTATGATTGAACGCACTCTCAATCCTTAAAAGATCAGTCTAACCCACCCTAACCTTAAACCCAACAATCAATGTCAAAATAACAAAAAAAATGCTTACTTTAGGAGAATTCCCCCCATCTTTGTATCCTAATGAGGACATCAAGTCCTCATAAGGATAGAGGTACAACATGACACACACACACACAAACAGATGAACAGATCGGCAGACAGACAGTCTGAGCCCAGAGAATGTGCTACAGCATCACTTCTGCGCTCACACTGTCAAAGTCAGCATTTAGAAGCTGTCAACACACACACGCACACACACACGCACACACACACACACACCACATACACACTCTCTCTCCCTCTCTCTCCCTCTCTCTTTCTCTGTACCTTTGACCAGACCTCCCTCACCACCTTCTCATCCTCTTCCTCACTCTCGCTTGCAATTCAGGAGGATGTACACAACAAAAACTGTCCATGTGTGGCTTTACTGTTTACAGTAAAGCTTACTGTTTACAGTAAAGCCATGCATGGAAAGTTTTTGTTGTCCCTGTTTACAGAGAAGACATATTCATAATCTCATATCTTGATTCCATTATCTGCCTCACTCTGCCTTGTGAAAATATTGATTTTTGTTCTTTGAAAATTTCAAAATCATGTGCAAATAATCTCACAAAACTGCTTTCACTTGTTTCAAGAAAAAAAAATACTTCATATCAGACAAAACGACTTCTTTAAATAGACATTTTATGAGTTTATAGTGTATTTCAATCATTCTCACGGTTATTGCTACACTATAATTCTCATCAAATTTTCATGAAAGGATGGTTGGTTCTTGGGTCAAGGAAATGCTCCCAATATGGAGACATTGCAAAATTATGAACCGGAGCTTGTGTAGTTCTCAGGCATTCAGGCACCTTAGACTCATCTGTATCTTTGTGATAAATTATTAGTGCTAACAGGAGGAGACTCCTGCATCTTTCAGTTCCCCTTAATGTCTTTAACCCATGGCACTTTCATCTTTTTGACCTGTCCATAACCTCTGCATGTATGTGTGTGTGTGTGTGTGTGTGTGTGTCCTAAACATATTTCTGTTCTAATTATGTGGTGAAAGTACCTCCTCTGATATTGACTGGAAATTAGTTTACTATGGAAAAATCCCATCAGAAACAGTACATACCCGAAAATGCACACACTCATAGTCAGGGTGGGAACAAAGTACTCTTTAAGTCCTTTTGCCCTCTTCAGAGTGTGTAAATTATGGAACAGGAGCAAAATCACCATCATTTGCTCAAAAAGAGTGCTATGAGCAAACCGCTTCCACATACTTCGGAAATGAGCACACTCTCACAGGCTTGATCAACAACACCCACGTAAAGTTATTCCAAAGTCATGATTGTGCTGACACGTCCAGCAGCTGCGAATGTTGAATTAGCGAGCCTCTCTGTGATTAGATGTCATCGATTTTGAAGTAAAATGAACATCAGTTTAAGGCACAGAAATGTGTGTGATACTCTTAACGTGTATTTCACTGAGCAGCAGAAAAAGATGTTACAAATCCAGCCTTGAATTCGTGTTTGATTTGACAGTTTACTGACCTGGCGGCTTGTTGAGAATAGCAGAAGCTGTTTGGCCGAGGCAAATGCAGGAAGAGAGCGTTTTGCTGTGTATTAGTGTAGCAGTGCGGTGTAGCAGAGGTAGTATGAGTCAGGGTCTGGCGAAGGGATCCCACGGGATCTGGCTGCTGACGCCATGCCAGCTATACAGTCAGCTTGAAGCACAGATTGAATCCCAATGAGGATGTAAGCAAGACTGCAAACTCACACATACAGCGGGGGGGATACCTGTGTTGACATCAGTGACAAAAGACCCCTTCTGTGTCATCAAAACACATTCTGCATGACCTGTATGCACACAGAGGTTAGGGAAGAGGAGAACAACTCTCACCACTTTAGGGAGGGGGTCACTACTTTTTCTAAAAAAGAAAAAAAAAAAATCTGCACCTTGCACATTTCTGATTGTAAGCCATCTAAGCCTGTTAAAACCCATTTGAAACAATTTAAAGCCATTTCCCTCGACGTGGCACAGGGGGAGGGAGTAGTGCCTGCCTGCCATAATGTACTGCATTGTCATCCAGAACAATTATTTCCTTTTTTAACCCAGTCTGGCTTATCCAGCTATTATACTGTGAGGGAAAAGGGTAAAAGGGAGACATAGCAGCGAAAGCAGCAGCAGCAGCAGCAGCAGCAGCAGAATGAGACAGAGACATGCGGTAATATAATTATTCAGCATCAAAATGACACAAACATACAAAATACATTATGTCAGAAAGTGAGGTGAAGGGGAGAGGTGGCGCAGGAAGACACAAATCATGACCCAGTGTATGCACTTTCCATGTTTCAGGTCCTGTTGAATATTTATCCTGCCTGATGAAGTAGCGCTCTTGGCATATTTCTTCAATCTGCTCTCAGCCTGGTCATGAAAATCATCAATAATCAACAAACCCTTCCTCGAGTGCTCCATTTGCAGTGCAGAGGAATGTTAACGCACTCTGCTAAAAGAGGTCAAAGGTTGCAACATTTGACCCAAAAGATTATGATATTAATTATTAAAAGTTATAGTGCTAGTTTGAAGCATAATAGGTAGTTTATCTGAATCACTTTTACAGACAAGCTATTGTCAGAAAAGTTTAATACTACTTCAAATGCTCGTGCTAACTGCTTCAAATGGTGGCTGAACTGTTTCCTGGTAGCTTTACCCACTCAGATTTTGGAATACAACACTTGCTTTATATTGTATTGTACTTATTTAAGGATTTAGTAAATTCCAATGTGTGATCATTCATCACAGCATAACAGGGGAGGATTTCATCAAACCAGGGTGAAGAAATGGTCATTTCACAATCAGGCAAAAAAAGATGCCAGAGGGCACAGCAGTGGGACGGTGCTGCTAAGTGGATCCAAACAGTTTGAAACGCATTCAAACAGGCAAAGATTCCCACTGGCCAAATGGTAAAATATGGTAAGTGATGTAGTGGTAACTGAGGAAGTGGGTATTATAGGAAGACTTAAAATTTCAGGGAAATGTGATAGCCATCTTAAAGGGTTAATCAGCACTTAATTATACACAGCAAAGTAAATTGCTCCAGTGCTGAAAATAACAGTCATGGGGAATTTTAAAATGATCTCATAACCTTAAAGGAACACTCAACTGATTTCACACATCAAAGTCAATTTGGTTGTCATGGGAAGTGGTTTTCAGTTGTATGATGTCTGCTGTTGCTCTGGTGAAGCTTTATGAGATCTGAGAAAATAACCCCTAATGATGTCACCAATTAGGGATAACCCCTCCCAGGCCAAAAAATGTTAGACAAAGAAATTTAACAGAAAGCCTATGTTACACACTGGTGACTAAACTAAAAGTCTAAGGCCTAAAAGTCAAGATATCAGCCTCTGCTGCTTTGATTTTGATCATTTTTTGCTTTTATGCGTCTCCCAACTATATGGAAATGCAATGATAAATCACCTGAGTACTTCTTTACTGTGATGTTTCTTCTCGTTGAAATAGAGAGGAAAAGTATCATTCAAAACTAATGGGACATCATTTTGTTGGGAAGATTAGAGGTTGTTATGGAATAGTTGTATTGGCCTTGGTTTGCATTGGTTGGCTTAACAAAGAAGCTGTTATCCAGGAAGTAAAATAATGACATTTTATTTTAAAGAAACAAATTAATTATTTTCTTGAAAATTGAAATGTTTGACAATTAGATTTTAACTTCAATAATTATAGAAACTGGAATTGTGGAAAATCACATATAACAAAAAATCCAATATTTTTACTTGTAAACTCGTATTTTTATATGAAATTCTGTATCTGAGTGTAACGGCACAACACCAATGCTTTATAGTGTGGCAGCTCTGACCACACCTCGGGCAGTGATGTCACAGCATTTACTTTACCACAGTCATTCACCTTGCTGCCCTCCATGGACAGATTGGTGATCCATCATAACAAAAACACCCTGCTCTCACTTGCCTGCATCTATCAAACTGTCAACGAGATGGAACAGACAGATCCTCTAAAGCAAAATTAACAAATTCTTAAAATGCAACGAGGAAAATGTGTCGCAGATGATCACAAACTACCAAGAACATGAACTGAAATGACTATTGCGGCAATAAAACACAATATTGATGTAATCTATGATGTAAATCATGACAATAATGAGATGTTTTGTCCGACTTTTCATAGATTTCGTAAGTCCCATTACCAGTCATAATACGGATCTATTTTTAATCTATTAAATTGGAAACTGGTGTTTTAAAAGTCATTAAGTTAACATGCTGCCATGTAATTCCTGGTTGTGTACAAACTGACAAACACACACACATGCACACACACAGGCATACCTATACACATACCAAATAAAAACAACTTTGAGACAACAAGAGAGAAGAAGAATTATTTTCTCTAAAAACTGCAGATAAGCCTTTGAAGGAAATGAGAGACTTCCTCAGACTAACACACCCAAACAACACATACACACACAGGCATGCACATGTATATGCATAGACACACACACACACACACACACACACACTGTACAGTATGGGTGGAGGAGTCTACATCTTAAAAAACACCACATTCACTCACTCCAGCCCTGATTTGTGGAGAAAGATAAAAGTGTGCAGTCATTTTGCGAGCATTAGTGCTGCTCACTGATAAAGCCAGAACACTTACAACAACATCCTCTCCTCCCTCTGCCGCCCGGCTCCCAACCCCAAACTACCCTCTATTTATTCCTGCCATTCTTCTTTGTCCAGCAGTAATAAATACGCACGCCTCACTGAACAACCGCTCCACTAACTACACACGAGCCCGTCTGTCATTTAATAGGAACATACTGGAAAAGAAAGGAATGATTTCGATTGACACTGTGAATGATGGGAAGTTATTAAAGGAGATTGTAATTTAAACTGCGAACGCCCAGGTTTACAGCCGCAGAAGAAGAAGAGAACCTGGAGAATTAAATTGGCAGGCCAGGGCAATGAAATCTATTGATTAAATAGAAGTAAAGAGATCGATTTAGGTGGAAGATCTCCCAGGAACGACCCTGTCATGGAGTTCAATTGAATGTAACGGGACATCAGTGACAGCCTGCAGGCGCTACTTTGAGAGCATATGATGCAGAGAGTGAGAAAGAGAGAGAGAGAGAGAGAGAAGCATAAGTCTACAGATCGTTCTGAGCATATAGGAGCAAAACAATCGGTTAGAAACAACAACAACCACTGTGATGAGTGGGCTTGCCTTTGTACGGCACTTTCATAAAAAAACACAAAAGCAGCACTTGAGAAACAATAGCTTGTGTTTTTGGTTGAGTGTTTGTGGCCAAAACAACACTTTTCACTTGACAAAAGCACCAACACCCACACAGCTGGGAACTAAACTCTCATCCCGCTCTTGATCCACTCTGCAAGCCCAGCGATGCAATTTAAAGTGCCGCTTCATATCCTCTTATGTTGTCACCCATAATCATACACATGCACATCGGCCTCAACGTCTCATTCAGTCTCGTGCTAAAACACAAACTCTCCTTTGATAGTAACACTCTGCTTCTCGATCCTAACTAAAAGGCTTCTCTCTGATGCTCCATATTGGCGTATACTTTACAGCAAAGCAGAATCTTTTAATGGTGCTGTGATGAAATGTGCAGCATTCCCAAGCATTACAAAAAAAAAAAAACACAGCGTTGTCTATATTCTGACAGACTCTGAGCTGTTTAAAAATGGATTTTAGCTAATCAGAGGGTTTTTTTTTGGTCGGTATGGTTCATTATAGAAACTTTGGTCTTGCTCCATACTTCATACCAGAGAGAGGTTTGAGTGGAACAAAGCAAGGACGGATGCTTAATGTTGTGCAACATAAAAGAAAAAGAAATAAAGTGATATACTAGAAAATATAAGATGACTTTTGATACAAAACATTGTCTGCTGTGGCGGTTTTACACTACATTTCCCAGACGGTGTGTGCAGTGATGTGTGTCCTCTTGTTTCAGTTTCTTTGGGTGGCACGCGTTTCTTTGAACCAGCTATTAAAGTCTTGCTAAAAACTTCTTTTTCGTTTCTTTTTTGGTATTTTTATGTCTTTAGTGCCAAGTTCAAAGTAGAGATGTCAGGGAGTCAGGGCAGAGAGAGACAGGGAACAACATGGGACAAAGATCCCCAATCAGACTCAAACCACGGACGCTGCATTTCATAGTCACAGGGCACCTCACTACCAAAGTCTGCTATTTATTGTCAGCTGTCATGACTGATAACAAAATATGGAAATGTGACAAAATTTGGAAAATTTGCAGGTTTGGCACTACTGCTTTAAATTAAAAACCAAGTTGATGTGTTTATTACTGCTGTGTAAGTGTGAATGTGCTACATTCATACTAAAGACCTGCTCTCACCTCTTCTTTCCCTGTGGATAAACTTACCCACACCTCTGAAAAAACCTGTTTAAACGCTTACATCTGTACACACACACACACACACACTGGCAACACACACACACACACACACACACTCACCAGTCCTGAAGCGAAGAACACCACCAGCAGTGCGAGGCAGGTTCCCATGACGATCAGCAGCAGGAACACGATCAGCGGATGCTGCTGGCTCATTCTGTAGTAGGACTCGTACAGCCAGTCCTGGGGCTTCTCGTCCTCCACGCAGACTTCGCTCTGGAACCCCGGACAGCCGTCTCCCAGCCCCTCGGGCCCCTCGCCACCCTCGCCACCATCGCTCTTCTCTAGCAGATAGCGTCCGCGGGTCCACAGAGCCTCCTGCCACATGGGTAGCTGCCTCTGGATGGATGGTCCTGCTCTTTACTGACCAAAACAAGTACACACAAGTGATTGGGGTGAGGGATGCTTTGGCTCCTGCTCCTATTCCTCCACCTCACCCTCAAAAGTCCTCCTCCTCCTCCTATTCTTCTTCTTTTAAAAAAGTTTGCTCAGCTGTAATGGGTGAATGGACAGCTGAGTGAAAGAGAGGCAATTTGCCAGCGCTTGCATCCTCTGCCGCTCCTCCAGCTCGAGGTGACGAACTGAGCCAGGACAGATGAATGCTGATCTTCCTCCTTCTCTTCCACCTGCTCCTCTCCTTCCTCCTCCTCCTCCTCCTCTCAGAGAAGGTGGTCGGACACTGAAAAGGGGAGATGAGACTACACTTCCCTTCCTCTTGTTACTGCCTCTTGTTTGCCCTTTATGTTTGGTCAGTCAGATAGAAAGCAGCCAGACTCTGCTCACCGCTCAGCGCTGTAGCTGCAACGAGGCAACATGTTACTCTGCTGAGGTGCAGATGAGGACTGAGAGAGAGAGGGAGCTGAGGGAGAGAGAGAATGAGTAAAACTGGGAGGGAGAAAAGAGAGCGAGAGGAGAGAGGGTGTGTACCAATGTGGTGGGGAGATTTAGTGGGTAAAAGTGTGTGTGTGTGTCTGCTGTACCCATCAGAGAGATTGTGTGAGATTTGCTAATTTCGAGAGAAGTGGTATATGACTCAAGACTTTCTTTCTGTGTGTGTGTGTGTGTGCGCAAGGTACAGAAAAAAGGAAGAGAAATTTACATAAGAGAGAAAGAGAAGACAATGTGAAGTTAGCAGATGAGAAGAGAGTTAAAAGAAGAAGACTGTGTTGATGCATTTGTCAGCATGAGTGTGTGTGTGTGTGTGTGTGTGTGTGTGTGTGTGTGTGTGTGTGTGAGAGAGAGAGAGAGAGAGAGAGAGAGAAGCAGACTGAAAGTGAGTGAGTGAGAAGGGTTGTAACAGCTGTGTTAAACCAAGAGGAACAGCTGAGTGCGGAGAGAAAAAGACTAAAAAGCCATCCAGCAGCCGGCGACGAGATAAGATGGGCAAGAAAAACACACAGAGGAGGAAGGACGGGGAGGAAGAGGAAGCAGAAACAAAGTCAGGAAGGAAAAAACCCCAGGAGACAGAGAGAGTGTGGGTGGAAGAGAGATTGGTGCTTCAAATGGGGGGGAAGGAGAGGGAAGCTGGTAATGAGTGAAAGTTTGAGCGCGACAGCGTTTGTGTGATGATGGTGGGAGTAAAATAAGATCTGATGAACCAAAATCCCAGCATTCCTCTCATCCTTCCAGCTTTCGTCTCTCTCTCTCTTTCATTTCAATTCTTCAGCTGCCACACCGGGCTCCCTCTCTCCCCTCCTTGCTATGCTACATGTGATGCTCTGTGAAGTGTGAAAATGGCCGTGCCACTTCAATGTGTCAAATCCACATAGTTTCCTTTTAGCACGCTAAGCAGAGAGCGAAAGAAAGAGAGTCTGTAAGCTAAGGCCAAGCACGGTTTATCTGATAATGATAAATACTGTACATTATGCTGCAGGTCATTTTTAGAAACCATACGCTTTTCAGATAATAGCTGAGTGTGGCTCTTATCCAGAGTCAAAGTGAGGGCAACAGAATATACTTCTGTCCAAGAACACCAAAATTACAAGTAGTTATAAACAAGGCAACAAACATGTCACCCCCAGTGAATAATGCAGTCAGCCAGTCGGAAAACTGGTAACAATTTAGTTTCCTAGCCATGCTAGCATCTCTGTGAGGTTGTACTCAGGCACAGCAGTGCTTTGAGCTACATGCTCATGTCAGCATGCTAACATTTGGTAGCAAGCACCAAACAACAAATACTGCTGAGGCAGATGGGAATGTCATAAAGTTTGCAGGTAAATGGTTATAAACCAAAGTTTTGGACACATTTAATATCTGAGCTAAGGATGGCACTAGAGGAAAAGTCAGGTGATCACCAAAGTACAACTCATCCTGTGGGGAACAAATGTATCAAATTGTGTGTCAATCCATCTTGGCACGCGTCAAGATACTTCACTGGGTAAGTGATAACTTTGACCTGCTGGTGGCATTAGATGAAAAGTCAGGCATTTGCTAAAGTCATTAGGATTTATCCTCTGGACACCATGGACATCTGTACCAAATTTCATGACAATCCATACGATGGTTGTTGAGACAGTGTGTCAACCTGCTGGAAGTGCTAGAAGAAAACTCTGGGGATCACTAGGTCTTTAGGATTCATCATCTGAAGACCAAGAAAAAGTCTGCAGAAAATTTCATGGCAATCTATCCAACATTTAGAGCGACCGACCAAACAACCAACAAACTGCCAACAAACCATCTCTTGAGCCCCGCCACTAGTGTGGCAACACAAATGCATTTTGGCAGTGTATTTACTGCATTTGTGCTGCCCTGTTTTGATTGATTGCACACATAATGTCTAGAGTACAAAAATGAAAAGGTGCATTGATGGTCCTGAGGGCATATTATTGCAACACCTGGGTTCACTGTATTTCATCTTATTCCAACTGTCAGTTCCACTCCCCTTCGGCATTCAGTCTAATTTTGAAAATCCTGGAATGCGACAGTAAGATGTGTTGTATGAATCATATTAACAATATATGTAGAATCCCATGTGAGTGATGGACAAACAAACACATGCCTGTACTCACTCAGGATTCATAGCTCTGTGCTCATGGGCTTTTATGAAAGATGTTGAGCTTCACTTCTTGGATGACCAACAGAAATCCATAAGCACAAAGGACAGAGAGGTTGCAGCCTGTCAATGTTCCTGTGATTGCAGAAGGAAGAAGTGAAGAAAGAGATATTTTGATAGCAATTTTCAGACAGAGAGTGTAGAGCAGGGAAATCAATCTCTGTGGATAAAGTGACAAGGTGAGAATTTTGTAGAGAATGACGATAATGACAGTGATAATGATCACGATACCCACATCATCATGTCCTCCTTCAAATGAACCCTCAAGTAACCAACATATATTTTTTAGAACTCTACAGGCAGAGTTCTAAAAAAAGTGTTTTGTTGTCAAAAGTAGTAAAAAAAAAAAAAGTATACAAACAACCAATCTTTAATATTATGTGGTATATATTCTATTATCACTATGACTTCTTAAAATATATTTACATTTTTTTTGACACATTGTAGAACCTATCTATGGAGGTCAGTAATGAATGTGTGATTACATTGATTAAAATGCTGCCATAATTACTGTAATTACAACATGGTGATTTCATCTGACAAATTTTTAAAAAGCCATTAATTCAACAGCTGTCTAAAGTGTTTAAAATAAACATACATCTAATCAAAGCTGCATTAGGCAATTGTGTGACCACCAAAGTGCAGAAATTACACAGAGCCATATGGTTTGTCCCAGTTCAAAACTGATTCTACCTGGGTTTCAATAATGTATTATATATTACATTACATTTATTTAGCTGACGCTTTTGTCCAAAGTGACTTAAAGTGGATTCAAACTCCACAGGAACATGCACTAGATATCATCACTTGTATAACATACCCTCCACACAAAAAAGCTAAGAGTGTGAATGAAATGTGTTCACACAGGGGAAGTGACAATATGAATTATACTCAAAATTGCCAATATTTTCAGTGTGCTGTTGATGGATGGTGGACGGCGAGTAGAGGTTTTTCAGGGCAGGCATTCTGACACATAACACAACACACGACAGGAAAAGCACAGGTGGATCCAATAACGTTATTAATGGCCACATTTTGTTTAGGTGTGCCTGTCCTACGGCCCTGGTTTTTACAGCAGACATTTTGACTTTCAAAGCAGGAAAAGCACAGGTGTAAATACTAACCTTAACGATGGCTCCATTACATTAATTGTCCCAGCAAGCCATGTTAGTGAGTGAGCAAGTGCATTGCCAGAGCACTGGAACTGGCTCACTTAATGGAATGGAGCCATCTTTAGAGGTGCTATATGTAAAAACTGGCCACCTGTCGAATTCAACCAATTAGAGGCAGCATATCACCAGAAAGTTGGACTGTCCGTTACATTATGCTACATTAGTGCAGAATCAATAGTGCATCATCAGTGCTCGGTTAAGTGGCAAACTAAGTAACTAGGACTTTGACTAAGTATGATAGTAATATCAATTCAGTGCTAACATTTGCTTGAATGAATCTAACACTGAAGAAGTGGGAGCACTACTGTTGAACTGAGGGCAGACTGGATGCTACAGTGACTCACTATTTGTCTTTTGAGGTACAAAGTGGTGTTACGACACAGGACGGGCTGGGGCTAGCTGGTTAGCATACTAACTTCAGTAGATATCTCTGCAACACAACACATAAAAAAACACACAAAACTGTTATTTCTTCATTTTCTGTTGATAATTTTAGTTAATTTTTGAACATTTTAAGCTAAAATTCTTAATTATGGTTCCTTTAATGTTATTAATTCCACCTGTGCTTTTCCTGCTTTGACAAGTCAAAATGTCTGCTGTGAAAAAGGTATATTGTGCCCCAAAAACCGCACATACAGAATATGAGGAGCTACTCACACGTGGAAAAAATTTAAGCTAATTATTGATAGTGATGAAAAGGCAGCACAAACATTAATTTTTTATTTTTTATTTTTTTAAATACAGATATCTTGCTTTCATCTTGTTGAGTTTCCACATTTTAGAGGTTGTAAATCAAAGCCATTTGATTAGTTTAACAACCTTTGGTGCAGGTTTTGTATTATCAGTACAATCTTGAGTGCTAAAAAGACTATACTTTGAAGATTTATATAGTATATAGTATATACTATATACTATAGTATTAACTTAGTATGCATGTATTTGAGCCAAAGCTACTGTAACTTATAGTATCAGCTTCTCAACTTAGCTAAGACATTGGCAAACACTTGCCTACTTTGTTACACATTTAGCTAATGCACATCAACATTGCATTCATTTGGAGGTGTGTTTCTGACTAGCTGATAAATGTAATGCTCACCGTTTACCTCTGTTTTGGTCTCTAACAGCTCTTTAGAAAAATATCTGTACCTTAGCTTGCTAGGTGTTCAGCTTTCTTCAGTGGCTAGATGTTTACTCTGCCTCCCTGTGGTTTAGCGCTGGGCAGGTAACGTTAGCGTACAGTCAGCTCGTCAGAATTTGTTTGAGGAAATGGCTGCTAACTGTTTTATATGAAGGATGAGACCCATAAGACTCAAGTGTGCAGTCTACTGAGTGAGTTGGCAAACCAAAACAGTGAGCTAAATGCTAATCACTTAAACTTAAAGTGGCTGCAAAACTGTTACAACAACAGCAGGTATAAAGTAAAAATACAGACAGGTAAGGGCAGGAAATGGCAACTTAAATGTTACACCTCTACAATAATATTAAAAGTTTTGTAAGTGATAATGAAATAATAAATAATACCAGAGGACTAAAATAAATTTTACTCTGCAACAGTCAAGTGTGGATATGTGTGTAAAAATTGAAAAATGAAATTTTGGTGGCCTTGAAACTCAGGAAAAATGCTAAAGGCCCTCTTTAGAGCCAGTGTTTGGTTTGTCTGTTCTGGGCTATTGTAGAGACATGGAGGTGCAACATGGCGGGCTCTGTAGAAGAGGACCTGCTCCCTCTGTAGATATAAAGGGCTCATTCTAAGGTAATGAAAACACAATGATTCTTATTTTCAGGTGATTATACACTAATTATAACATACTTTTGAATATTATATTCCATTTCTGCCGAGTCAGTTCCGTTAGATGCCGCTAAACCTTACACACTGGTTCTTTAATTACATAATATAAAGTAAATTTAAGTAAGGCGGTTAGTCATATCATGCACTCCAGCTCAACAACACTCTTGACTACAGTATAAAAAATGACAGATTTGAGTAGTCTGGATTTATAATGGCTAGCTGCTGCAGTGGTTCATCAGCAGAATAGGATCAAGCTCTCAGTGTCAGTAACCTCCTGAATGTGAAGCAGGGCTCTGCTGGAAAAGATCAGGCCTTCTGGAACAGCAGAAACCCAAATATTTATTTTAGTAACAGGAAAGACAGCAGCGATATAGAGGAGATGACTGACGCTGGGAGTCACGCATCATAATAACCCAGATTCCCCTTGACAAGCTGATAGCTGTACGACATGAAGTGTGATGTATTCACAACAATTCAGTGTTGCTCATTCTGCCTCTTATGACTGTGAGTCTGCGCCGCCCCAACGGCTTTTTGACCCTGCAGAGATTGGTGTGAATCTGTGTTTAATTGTCACATCAAATCTCCCTTCTGTTGGAAACAGAGGCATTTGACAGAAGTGTGATGAGTTCTTAATCTGCAGTGTTTGGTGTCTGTCTCTTTTATCCTTTTGTTTGTGTCTCTGTGTGCATGTGCTCGTACCATATTGCAACATATCATATGCTTCCTGCTTGGTTGCCTTGAATAAGTGTGTGTAATGTAATCTAATTAGGTCTGCCGTGACACAACAAAGACAAGATTAATGAACTGAGTTCCTCGCACACACACGCACACAGACATACACATGCAACCCCCATGACACTTTAAGGTTGCATGTGTGTGTGTGTGCGTGGGTGTGTTTGCAAGTGTGCTAGTGAGAGACAGATTGAACTGTGAGCTGTTTTCCTTTATTCAACTTGTCCTTCGTTCAGTGTGATAAATGTTGTTTTTCATGAGCCCTTCAGCAATGTTACTCAGATTAGGGGAATCCCATTTTTTACCACGATAACACACACACACACACACAAATACACACAGACAGACAGACAGACAGACTGACAGACAGACCAATGGCTATGAGCTATGACGGCTACAGATAATATACTATGACGACAGTTTTTACCATGTTGTCAGACCAAATCCCATTCATGTACTGTATGTATGTGCTTGTTGTGCTATAAATGGGGTATTCTATATAAGCTCGTATACTGCATGACATTAACAACAGGTGTGGTTGTGCTGACCACCTGCTACCCCCTCAGCACGCACACACACACACACACACACACACACACATACACATCCGCACAGCTTAAAGGCGGTGACAGAATGAGAGCACATTGAGGAAGAGTGGCCTTAACACCCTAATTCTGCATCAACACCCTCCCACATACAGACAGAGGCACAGTGTCAGGATGGAAGACGAGGCGGCACAAGCAGATGGAGAGAGGACGACCGGGCTATGCTGCCTTCATGTGCTCCAGGAAATATTATCACTATGAGTTGAGCATGCATGAATGACCCCTTATAAAGTTGTAAATGCTAATGTGAAGGTTAAGGTTGATATCTGTTACTACTAGTAGTGGAGGTACTATAATCTTTGGTCTTTTTGTGTCTTTTGATAACCCAAATGCTGTTTCTTACCTTGACAAGAAAATGTTTTGGGGAAATATTAAAGCTACATTACTTATTTCTTTTTTTTCCTGGCCACTAGGGGGCAGCGGAATAAGCTGAAAATAATATTGTTATGGTCTATGTTGAATTGAAACAAATAAAATAAAACAAACATTTAGCTTTCTTTCTGTTAAGTGTCTAAAATTTAATTATGGTAAACAAATCAACTGTAGTAATATTAGCATTGCAAAGCTGCAGTTTGATTAACATCCTTCCATGCATGTTTTGTATTATTTCCTGTTAGGAGTGAAATGCATATTTCTTGTATGCTAGCTACCAAAAGTCTACTATGGAGAGATGTGTGTATTTACAGTATTATGTGCAGATTTGGGCCACATATATTATAAACTTCTGAACTTAGCTAACATATTATTTAACAACTGTGTGTTTACACATTCAGTATGAGCAGAGCACCATTCATTTGAAGAATGTGAGTCATATTCACTCTCATCTTAGCTCTGGTTCAACCCCTGAGGAAAATATTAACTGCTAAATGTTTCACTATGTTCACCAGCTAGTTAATAACCGTTTGGTGCTGGACATGTAGTGTAGTGTACGGTGGGTTTATGCAATGCTAAAAGGCTAAAAGAAGCTAAAAAGCTCTGTACAAAAGAGGTAATTCTATGCATTTGTCATGAAAAGCAAGACTTTTAAAACATGGTTTTAAACATTTTTAATAAAAAAAATTACTGATGATGTTCAAAACTGTAGATAAATTCTATTGTAAATAAAGAAGTTATCAACCTATTAATGACATACTTGATGTGTGTTATGTCCTTTATAGTTCTACTGCTACACCACCAAATGTGTCTCTGACTTGAGCGCTAAATCAAACCAATAAGATATGAAGAAGGACCAGCGTTTAGATCAGCATTTGATTTTTATGGTTTATTGGTCATGATCTATTCCTGATCGAAAGCACTAGATTGCAGTGACAAGTTGTTTTACCAGATTGCAAACTGGAAGAAAAACATTAGAGCCTGAGGTGCAAAGTGACATCTGACCCACATTAATGCATGGGTCCAAGACATTTCTTCTGTGTTTAAGAATCCTTTTTATTGAGGGGGTAATCAAATGAATAATTAGGATGCACAGTACTAGCAGGCCTGCTGAGAGACGTCTGCGGCTTGTCACTTTTGTAAAGGGAAAGCAGCATGAGATGAGGGGGAACACCGAGAATTACAATTGTATTCTAGCACTGTTCCCTCTGTATATTGCCGTTTCATTCGCACCGATAAAAGCGAACACACACTCATACACACCCACCAGCAGGATAGTCAGAAATTAGCATATAGACATATGGGAAATCAACAGTGATGGAGATCAATCCTGTCTTATGGATTCGCTGCAGCACACAAAGGTCAAAACAGAATCTGGTCTTTTATATCCTGTAAAGTATTTGAAGATGTTGAGGGCTAAAAATGATCTAGGCTAAAAAGCAGCATGAGAATATTCAATTATTGATCAAATTGGATATTATCCCCAATGCAGTTGAGCATGAACAATGATAATTACAGTTTGAATGACGATGTGCTAGAAATAAAGCAGATTTCCCACCTTGATGAGAGAAAAGTGGGCTTCATCACCTAACTGGGTCTCGCTCAACCCAATGGTGATTAAAACACACTGAGATGACCTAGATGAGTAGCAATCAAGGTGGGAAAGTGGGAAAGAGAGCGAAAGAGAGAGAGCAAGAGAGAGAGAGAGAGAGATACCTCCCACACTCAGAACCCCTGATTCATCATTAAGACCTACACCGAGGGATTCATTAAGTACAACACACAATGTTTTTCTCAATCAAACACAGTGATTTAAACCATGCTGTACACTCAGCCTGTTTTGCATTTGATTCCTGGACAAAACTGTCTTATCTGAGAGATTCACAAAGTATCTTGGAATTGACAAGATGCAAGACTAATCAGGCTTTTAATTGCCTTTGATTGCTATTGTTCGGGGGATTCTTAACAAGGCTTGTTAAAATGCTGTTTGGCTCCGTCTCCTGCAGCAGAAAATGTTTAGAAGTGGATGATCAAAGAGTTGGAAGACTCTCTGGATAAGTACTGGAGATGGTGATTGCTCTGGACTGAAACTGTAAACACAACTGCAAATACATGGTCTGTAAACTATGTCCCCTGATTTCTCAGGCTTGAAAAAAAAAAAACAATATTACAAAATCTGATGTGTTTTCAAAAAAATTCTACATACATTACACTCATAAACATATGCAAACTGTGAAGACAGGGGGCATACGTAGATAATGCTTTATTTCAAGTGCCAAAGGCCAAAAAAGGTCACACAGTAGTTTGATATTCTTGCCAAAGTCCAGTACAAATATTGTCCTTGTCATGACCGGGAAGTTATATTTCAAGTACTTAGTGCATTACAAGATTTACATATTCTGATCAGAGTGGAAAAGTCTCATCTGCCTGTACCCTTCCAGCCCTATTTTCTACAATATATAAGAATCAAACCAACTGTGTATGCAGCTGATCACTGACTTGAAAGTCTTGCCCATTCAGCCATGCATGAGGCTTTTCCACTCAAAGCCATTTAATTCAGAGCTGGCCGCTGAGAGACTGCTGGGCTGGGTCATCAGGCTGTATAGCTGGCAGAGCTCAGACATACCAAAGCCAGCAATCTGTTTGGTGGACAGAATCCTCTCCAGCTCAGGGACATTTTTCTGTTGATGTTTGCTGTGAAAATACAGCACTTATCAAGCTGATGTGAGCAGTTCAATATGTCAAAGAACAATTCTTTACTTGTCTCTGTTTTTTAACTTTCTTAATGGAGTTTGTCACCTTAAGAACACCCCGGTCTCCTCTGAGAAACCTTTGATTCTAATCTCTTCATCTTCTTCCCTATGTTGTACACTTTCTCAATTTGGCTTTGAACACTAATCCAGATGTGGAAACTATGAACAGGTAGCTGCTTTACAATTCAAATTCCCCTGCTTTTTGGTCCTTTTCACCTACTTCAATCAGAGTCTAAGCCTCCTATGTAGTTCACGTTCGTTCTTGTTCAGAGGTCGTTTCAGCAGAGAAGAAAAGTGGATTGGGATAATTTTGAAGATGCTGGGCTGAGTTGGACAGACTGATTCTTTTCTATAATATGAAGCACCACTGTCAGAACACACAGGGAGGCTCAGAACACTTAATCCTAAACCAGACACTCACATACAAACATCTGACATCCACTGAAGCTCAGGCAAGTCCACTAAAGGCCTGGTGTGACTGAATGTGAAGCTTGTGGACAAAGTCTGGCATCATAGAGTTAACGTCTCTATATTTGGTTTGGGATTTAAGCATATTGAGGACACCAGCCAGTGTGACAGTGTAGAACAGACTTGTGTTTGAGTGGTTCTCTTAATTCAGCACCAACAAACAGTCCATGTCCACCACCTAGTGTTGGGGCCAGTCAATGACAAGCCCACATAGACTTATCACCAATCTGCAGTTATTCTTACCTCTAAGGAGCATTTTAGCATCTTTCAGTTAATCATTTTGATTTTAGAGTCCACAACTGTTTTGGTTCAGTGTCACTGCTCTCATTAGCCTTGTTTCCAGATGCAGCCGGCAGCTGTTTTCAATGATTAAACTCTGGTAAGCCCACAATTAGCTGCTTTTGCTCAGCACCAAACAGCCAAGTTAGCACCTAGCAAGTGGAGCATTTAGCAGCTCAATCTGTAAAACAGAGCTACAAAGAGTGAACAGAATTACCTAAATTTGTCATCAAGTGGTCAGAAATGTGACTGTAATTAATGCTAATGTTGCTCTGTGTCTGCCTGCAGAATAAATAGGCAACTGTTTACTATCACGATTGCCATTATGAATTTTAAGTCGATATACTCTATGTCAGTGTTGTGTTTACAGGTTGTTACACTGTCCCCAAGTGGCCAAAAATGAATACTGCAGCTTCAAGTACTGTATTATCATATTATCACTAAAACAAAAAACACAAACACACACACACACACACACTGACTGGCAGTTTTAAAATGTTTATTAAAAAATAAAATAGAAAAAAATATATTTACATAAAAATGTCAAAAAAATAAACCCCAAAAAAAACAAAAGCTGGGCAGTGGTTTCCTCTGGCCACCGGTTGCACGATGACCATTTTGAGGGCCACTGCTCACATGGATCAGCCAGGACACAGAGGGGCTGCCACCTTTCTCTAAACAGCAGCCGCCAGTTTAAAATCCCTCATTGTATTGCAATGGGGGTAATATTACATTGCACCTACATGTGTACGCCAAAATCTTAGCCGTCCTAGCCACTCTCCGTTGCTTCCTTTTCCCCTCTCTTTTTACACCAACCCGAAGAAGTGAAGGCAATGTGGCAGAGCACAACCGAGACCTTTTGTTTAAGTGTTTCCATCACCAATAGCTGAAAGTGACGAGGGGCGGTTAAAGTGAAACAGAGAGTGAGCTACGCTGGACGGCTGAGATGCACAGAGATTTTAATCCATACAGACTTTCCTAGGATACTGCATGTCAGTCTTTGCTGTGAAGATGCAGGCAACTCTAACCCAGTCAATAACCCCCCATCACCAATTTAATTTATAGCCTCTCATCAATGCTGGTTCTAATCTTTAAAAGCAGACATGACCGTCAGGGATGCAGTTTGGAAGGGTTACACAGGCTACGTCCACCTTTTTCTCCATTTAGAATGGGCCAAGATTGCATGTAACTGAGCATTTCATGCGCCATCGTGATCACCTCCCTAAGAAAAAAATTATTAAAGAGAAGAACCATCCATAGGGAATAAAAAGGTGAAAGTGTCTGGTAATATGTCTGGGCACAACTCTGAAAAACGCCTCCCCTTTCTGGCAGTCTGTGGCGTCATTAATGATTTTTTTTTTTTTGTCAAATCATTATATGTAAAAGGAATTTCTCTAGCTGGAGTTGATGATCAGCTCATAATCTGCTTTGCCTGTGAGCCATCGGTCAAAACAGAAGCCCTTCATCTGAGATCAAACTGATGCCAGGTGCAGTTTTGACTGACAGATCAGAGTTGCCATAGTTTTCTTGAAAGAAAAAAAAAAAAAGAAAAAAAAAAAGACAAATAACAGTACAGAACAGAGTCTTGGTAAAAGGTAAAGAATTGTTGGCGGACACGTTGGCCCCTGCTGAAGTGCACCTGCAGAGTGCCAGTCGCTCTCTGGGTGCACTTGCTCATAAACTGTCGGGCGTCTGATTAAAAACCTGTGGTGGCAAGTCATGAGTCTGGATACTTTCTCACACACGTTTAACTATGTCACACGCTACACAGACTCAGACCCAACCATTGACATTAACATCCCCCATTCCTTACATTTGAATGATAGATGTAGAAAACTAGACTTTGAAACATATCCGGACCTTCATACAAATACAAGAGGGTCGGGGGATGGGGTTGTAGTTCACATGAGTTGGCTTGCGAGTCTGACCGTCAGTAACATTACTCCAGTCCAACGAGCAGTGTTCATCATTTTACCCCAAACAGAAAAGACAAAGAGTTGACACGATAATTAGAATAATCCACTTGCATAGTAATAACACCAGCGTGTGTAGTGTTCTGGGCGAGTCACAGCCTTCGACAGTCCTGTCTGTGAGTGTGTGTATTTGTGTGACATGGTGTGCTCGCGGAAAACAACGTACACACACTCCAAGTAAACACAAAGAAAGGCATTGCAAACAATTAGCGGAAGTACCTGGCAATCAAATATACACAAGATTCCTGAATGGAATCAAAATATAATTCCCTTTCACTAGGGTCCTTGGTTCAGGAAGACCCCTCCCCATCCCTCCTTCTCCTTTGTCCAGGACCACAAAGGAGAAAAAAACCTTATCGCTGAGCATCTTAGTGTTGGTCTGCACTGATTTACAGCTGCGGGCAAGAGTTGAGCTCAGCCCTGGGGTCAGATTTCCACAACCACATCCCTCAACTAGAGAGAGAGTAAGCATCTGAGGAGTTCTCTGACCTGGAATCAGTGGCTTTCTGTCCTCTTATCCTAATCTTGATCTTCAAATTCAAGTCATGTAAGCTGTTGCCTGCTGTGGCCCCAACCCTCCTACAACATGTAATAAAAAGAGACAAGCACAAAAATGAAAACACACAAGCATATATGTTTAACAGAACAGGCTTTCTCGGGCCACAATCCTGCACTGTCTGGAAGCTTTAGCTTTAAAATCACCTCCAGTGGAGAGAAAGACAGTCGAGAAAAAGGCTAGCAGGCCGCTGCCAGCCTTCACCTGACTGACGAAATATGGCAACAGCACAGTCCCACAAGGGACACACATACAGTACATACATACAGAGGTACACAATCTTGAGGTGGCAATGCCCAGGAGCTACCTCTTTTAGGCCAAAACAGAATTACATCCTCTCCCCTTGTTTCTCAGGATATCATAGGGTGCAGTTTTCATCCCTCCACTTCCCTCCAGGATGCCTTGGACTAACTAGACTGAGGAACAAAACTTCCACGAGGAACTTTATGTTAACCTCGCCCATTTTCACAAGTCAGATGAAGGAAAATGCAAGGAATATCAAGATAAGAGCTCCTTATTCCTTTCTGTTCCTGGTTCTCTTAATCGCACAGAGCAACACGAGTAAAAGGGTGGAGAGAGGAAGAGGAGGGGCCTTTCACCTGGGGTCCATCTCAGTCTGATGACAGACAGGCGCACACACACACGCACACAGACAGAAATACCAACGGATGAACACACACACTCCGGAGATGTTGCCTGGGGAAAGGTTTCGTAAACAAAATTAAAAACTCTACAAAAATAAAATAACTGTATAAAAAATGCCTTTACATATACACACACAAAATTAAATAAGCATTTACTTTAGTTCCAAAAAGAAAAAAATAACATTATTGCACAAAATGAAAAACCGTTTGTTCTTAAGTGTATAAACTGTGAAAAAAAGTAACACTGAACCTCAGGCAGCTTGGCTGCAAGGGTCAAGGCGAGGTCAAGTCAACTTGGCAATGGCTTCACCCCCAAGTCCAACATATAATAAACAAAAAAAACAGAAATAGACCTGAAACAAAGATGAGGAAAACAAAATACTGACAGTAACATAATACTGAAAAACTACAAAAGTGTGAACAAAAGTCATGCAGAAATGGAAAGGTATAGATAGTAGGAGGAAGATGCGGAGCTGAGGGCTGTCGTTCCATGTTGCGGCAGCCCCAAAGTGAAAACTGCTGGTCTCTGGTCCTCTGTCTGCCTGTCCATCCTCCTTCTAGACGAACGAAGAGCCAGGGTTTGCAGCCAGAGAGGAGAGGGAGGAAAAGTGGTAGGGGGGGGGGTTAGGGAGTGGTTTCTATCTGCTGAGGCTAACCGGTAGGCTGTCCCTCTTTCTGCGCCGCCAAGTGTTGCGGTGATACTGTGTGTGCGAGTGAGCGTGTGTGTGTCCGCGGTTAGCCAGAACGGGGTTGTTGACCAGCGGCGGGTTGTGGAAGCCCTTCACGTTGAATTTGACTCCGTTCTGAGGAGGGGGAGAGAGAGAGAGGAGGAGGACACAGAGAAAAAATGATGATGCACTCAAAAGGATATCATCTTTGCTCATTTGATTTTTAAATTTTAAAATGGCATGGGCAAAGGAACAAACAAAAAAGCAGGATCATCTGGGAAAAAAGTTCAACCCGCCACTTCCACATCATTCGTAACACACTGCGTTAACCAATTATCGCAGGTGGAACACTGTGTAATGTAACAAAATAAACCCTTATGGACATTTTTAATTTGAAGAAATTATATCACATTTATTAACTGTTAATTAGCCAGTAAGCATGCTCTCTTTGGCAGTTTATTTTGTTTCCCATAGCAACAAGTACACAGCAGATGTCGCAACATCAGGCTTCAGAGCAGCAGTGTTACTGTTTACTATCAGTTATGGATTACAGATGGCAATTGCATTTTTTTTTGTATGTACTACACGACTAGTCTGAAGAGAGTGAGAGAGACAGTGAGGAAAAAGATAAGTACATGTGAGAAAGAAAAACACTTAATAGAGAATGGAGACCGCTGAAGGGAGACAGAGAATGAGATGGAAAGAGTGTGGACTCTTGTGTTGTGACACAAGGTTGTCTTGACAGTGCATTTGAGTGTGTTTGTGGCATCCGGCGCCTACCTTGTGTGTGTGGCTGGAGTGGGGGCTGGGCGGAGGCTGGGGGCTGGAAGGGGCAGGGGCATGAGCATGGGCTGGGGGGGGCATGTGGAAGAAGGGAGGGAGCCCGGTGTCTATACACACCTGTCTGCCAGGTATGGAGTGCATGGCTAGACCACCGGGCAGTGAGACGCGAGCCTGAAGGACGAGAGGAGTAATAATTAGTGACAGATAAGAGCAATGTATATGGTTATATTGTTCCAAATGTACACCTGTGATCTTATAAAATGTAGTCTATAGTGTCTGTAGCCATTGTTTTGTGCCCACCTGTGAGCCTGGAGGCATGAGCAGATGGTGTCCTCCCATGCCGGGCTTGCCGGTGCCAATGCTGAGGCCTGGCGGTAGGGCCAGGCCCAGGGGCGGGAAAGACGGGTATGGTTGCAGGGCAGGCAGAGGGACGGGGCACGGCAACGTTGAATCAGAGTCCTGCCAAACACACGAAGTGGAAGAGATAAAGAGCGGGGCTGACAGAGAGGAAGTTACTTGCAGCTTGTGTGTATTTCCATCCAAATAATAAAATAAAATCAGATGCAAATTGAGTGTGCTTCCATCAGCCGGGAAGGAGAGAATAAAATAGGCTATACAGCATGTATTTAAATCAGGTGGAAGTAAGTCAGATATAAAATGGATAGAGGTCTGTAGCAATTTACCACTTCACCATATGTGTGTCATACCAGCTAGTGCTGACTGCATTTCATGCTGTCTGGAGGCTGAATTACGGATATATGCAGGAGTTCAACAGAGTAGCTGTTATGTCAATTGACTGTTCGCTATGTCAGAATTTATTGGGGAATACTGCACGTTTCCATCTGCCATTTAGAGTATAATATCTTACCTACAAATGAAAAAGCATCTCTCTTGTGTGTGTGTGCATGTGTGTGTGTGTGTGTTTCCTCACGTTGTCTGATCCAGAGAGTGAGGAGACAGAGGAGGCTGATGAGTGCTGCTGGGGGCTGGAGATGGACATGGGGGAGTCTGCGCTGTGGGGCGAAACCGAGTCCCTCTGCTGCTCTTCTGACCCGACACCACCGCCGAGCACACAGCTGGGCTCCTGCTCCGACACTGGCTCCTTGGGAGGTGAAACTAGAAAAGACGAATGAGAGCTGAGGATGGATGGGACTCACGACTGAACACACAAAAAAAGTTCAGTAAACCACAAATTCACACTTTCCTCACTGGATTTTATTATTCAGAGATATCCAGTTTTAATAGTGTTATTGCCTTCATAGACTATTAAACTCTCAAATCTTTTTGGTTCATAAACGTCCTTGACCCTGATTTCTAATTTAACGAAGTTCTATTTCAATGGATGAAATATACCTGTTTAATGAAGTGGGCATTTTCAACTTATCAGAAAAACCATTTATCCAGAAACTCCTCACACAGTGTTGGACTCAGAACATTATCGCTGACAGCACAGGCAGCTTTTTCCTCATTACGTGATTGTATATTGAAGTCTGAGGAATCGTACCTCTGTTATCCGTTCGTGCCAGATCCCTGCCCCCCCACTTGTTAATGATCCATTCCCTGTATTCGATCACTTCCTGGGTCAACCTGATTATCCTGCCCAAGGTGCTGCAGGGGAGAAGAGGGAAGAGTTTAGCCGAGCAACACTATTATCTAGGGGTACCTTCAGTTCTGTTAAAAAGGACTCAACTCTGACCTTTCACAGTCTTTGTTGGGGTACGACCGTGCAAGTGGTGACACAGCATGACTCAGGACAGTGTAAGCATAGTCAAACACCTGCTTGACGTGCATGGCGCCGTAGGAACCCCTGCCAACGTCATTACCTATATGAAAGCAAGACAAATACAACGATACAATCATAAACAATAAGATAAAGACAAAAACATCTAGCCAAGTAAGCTCTATTAGTAGTTATGAGTAATAGTCAAGCTTTCTCTAAACTGTTCACTGGCCGTGGGACATTACATGCCAATATATAAAAATGCTGATTCTGTTTGGCACTGCAATTTGGTATTTAATATTACATCATATGGCCAAATAATGTCGCTACATATTAGGATCTGAGGTCAATAATCGGAATAGTTTAATGTGCCAAAGTGTATGAATTGCAGACTTTAAAGCCACTATGTATAGAATATTTATGTGATCATAGCATCTTTCAAATTATTCTGATGGAATCATTTGTGTTTGTAGAAAAACAGAAAAATACAGGTAAAGATTGGTGCAGTCTATGTGTTGCATTTGACCCATTTATTCTGTGTCCTATAGCTGTCTGCCACAGTGTCATCCTTAAAACTACCACTGGATGGCACTAAAACAAGGAATTTTTAAATCCTATGCATTGTGGCTTAAAGCTTTTGTTCAAAAAAATGATGAAAAGAACGTTAAAAATATATATTTTCCTAAACCAGAAATTACAGGCCCCTACTGCACAAATGTCAAACGTTTGCCATGATCTACTGTATAAAATGGCATGACCACTGGTGCAACTATGGGTCAAGTATTCCTCAGTAAATTACGTTTGGTTGTGGTTGGTGAATCTAAGCAGACTGACTGCTTTTAACTCAAAGAAAATTTGATCATGACTTTTCCATATATCAAACAAAACTAGCTTGTTGACAACTCATTTTCAATTTTAACCCTTTGATTGTGGCGCATCTTTCAGTGCAACACAGTAATACATTTTCCCTCCTTTGCTGAAAATTTGTAGTTTGCAGAGGTATTTGTTCTTAGAGTCCGCTATTTTCTGTGTTCCAATTTTTATTTGACTCTAATCACTGTAAACACACCTGGAAGCAGTGGGTCCTCTATGCAGAGCATGGATGGCCTGTATCCATTTGTCATGGACTTCATTATCTCCTCTTTGGCTATGTATGCACCCCCATTTTTGATGCGAATCCCTGTTTTCAAGTAGTTGAAATGGCGGCCATACAACTCAAAGAACTCTATCAGCAAGACGCCCAAGTTCTCATTGGGGTTTCTGGCATCAATACGAGGATGGAGCTGGAGAGCAAGGACATGGAGACATGATTATTATGCATTTAATATGCTAATACACTACAGTTGTGCTAATATACTACAATAGTACTGCAGCTATTGTACTGTCATGCCTGCTGTATCATCAAAAGCATTGCAACCATAAACTGGGCTAAGGCTGCTTCCCCCTCTTAAATATTTTCCCTTTAGAGATGTGTATTTGTGGGTTACTCTACCTGTAGGAAGCTGATGACCATTAGGATGAGGCTGTAAGAGCTGATTCCCCCGGTGAAGACTTCATTTAGATCCCTCTGTAGTAGAAACTGCTTCAGTACAAAGATCAGGTAAGGCAGCACTGGATACTTCTGAAAGTGGAAGAAGAGACAGATGTGGAATGAGAATGGTGGATGCAGTCAAACTGTGGATTGAGTAGAGGGAAGAGGGTGAAGGAGTAAATCTTAAAAGAAAAGTAGATTAAAATTTGACTCTGGTTCCATTTGTATGACACACTGAGGAGAAGTGGGGCTTTCAGATGAAGTGTACAGAATGAGGTAGAGGTAGGACGAGACTACGATTCAAATGGGAGAGCAAATTATTCAAATGATTATAAGGATGTAATCTTGTCCAGTAGGGGTGTGAATCTTTGGCTGAATGGCTATTTAATTTGGTGATTCTATACAATTCAATTATTATTTTCTTCACAATTAAAGTCAGTTTAAGTTAATTTTGATTCAGTAGCTATTGGGCATCATACTGTAAATCCATGCAACTACATCTCGCAGTGGAACTGAGTTTCTGTAAGATTTACCAGAGCTAGCTCCAGTCACAGAATCACAAGTTCAGTGGAAATGTTGTGTCACCTGAGTTAGTTTCGTACATTAGTCATGTTTCTATAGTCACATTGGAGCAGTTTTGCATACGGTTGCTATTCGTTTTTCTTTTGGGAAGCCATAATACTGCCACCCTCTACAAACTCCCTGCTGAAGCCACGATTATTGCGGAAGTCATACTGATTCAAACCAGTTTCTCTTCAGTAAGTGGATACAGTTGAATTATCATCATTTATAATCAATGCAAATATGTATCTAGCTTCCAGCTGGGCCACACTTTCCACAAAAGGTATCCAATGAGGCCTCCCAGGGCCTGTGACTTGATAATGTGTTGAAACCCCAGAGGATAAGGGAATGGGAATCACAAATGTGTTCATTTTCCAAATGAGAAGGCAGTATAACCTCCTGGCAGTTTATGTCTGCATATCTGTGCCAGTGGAGCAGCAAGGCTTGGTTGACTTTTCAAATATGCTTTTAAGAAGTGAGAACAAGACTTGGAGGTACACTGATCCAACAGGCAGCATAGCAACCTGGCATGATGACCTCTCTATAACAAGACTGGACTGGAGCGTGTCTCGCCTACACATTAACAAAATCAACTAATCACTGGATTAATGTTGAGTACGCTTGTCAACAGCAGGCTTTCAAGCTGGGACATGTATTCCCAGAGAACCGTAACACAAATATGCAACAGCAACAAAAGGACAAAAGCCAAAACCTGACAGCTTGCTGGAACATCAGCACCTGGAATTCCTCTACTGCATTAGCTACTAAAAGCGTAACTAGAGCAGGCAAAGATCCACCTTCAGCAGGAATTTTGTCAGAGCCATGGGGTGAAATTCACCTCCGCTGTGTAGATTTGGCAGCTTCTCGGCAACACACAGACTCATTTTGAGTTAAGTGGAGATTATACCCAGCACTGTTGCTGGGGTCTGTTCCAGCTTCACTCTGGAAATGAGATGAGCCAATACAAGATTGGAGTGAAATAAAGTGTAACGATTTCAACTGCTGGTCTGCCTGATTCACAGAGGGAATTTCCAAAGTTCTGTATTTAGACCCCACTGTAAAATGGCAATTATGTGTCTCCTCTGGTGTTTTTTTTTTTTTTTTAAATAGGTCTGCATGACCTTTTGCGGCTCTCTTCCTACATTTCTATATGTACTGCTTTTATAGCATGTTGCGGCTTGATTTCATTTACAGGCATGTGATCGTCAAAGGTCAAAAAAGCAGGAAAATTACAGAGTGAAGAGCAAGGCGCGGCAGTCCCTCCCCTTCCTACGTACTTAACAATGCAAGTCATTTATTAAGTATATATTGATAGATTCAGGTTCCCAAATCTGAGAATTTGCTGCTTGTCTGTTGTGTTAAATCATCATACATTATTATATATTTTGGGATTTCCGTCTGTCAGACAAAACAAGCAGGTTGAAAAAGTCACCTTAGACAGTTTGACATTTTAAAGACCAAATGATTAATTGTCAGATTAATCAATGATGATAATCTTTTGTCACAGCTCTAATGAGATTAGGATTATATTCTCAATTCAATTATTAGTTGTTCACTCTGTACGGTGACGGAAATCAGCTAAAAATGTCCGTCTCACTTTTCTAAGAGTCCAAATTGATGTGTTTGATTGTCTTGTTTTGTCTGACCAGCAGTGCAAAAACCCCAAAATAATCTGTTTACAATATAAAAACATAAAAAAGTATCAAATCCTCAAACCGGAGAAGCTAGAATCTACAAAAATTAGGCATTTTTGCTTTTAAAATAACTTGAACAATTAATTGATAATCAAAATAGTTGCCAAATAATTTTCTGTCAATCAGTTAATCAATTACTCAACTATTTGTTCCAGTCCTGACTCACATGTTCTCAAAAGCACTCAGTGTGTTTATCAAACTTCCTTGTTGATATAATTTGTGCGCAAATGTTTTTTCTACGACTATAAATAATTTCTACACATTTACAAACTTGGACTTCTCCAGAGTTTGTTTTGTTTAGAGGATGATTTATGAGCACACACTTACTGATCATCATTTGAAATAACTAATCTGAGACAACTAGACAAACCATTCGTACCCAGGTTCACTGTAAACTCAGACTTATCGATCTCACTGCTTAGAAGTAGAAAAGTAACTTTATTTCAGCCTGAATTCTTTCCAAAGAGGCTGTTTACACTTGGTTTTAAAATGCATTTTGTTGATCCAAACACAAGTGGACAGACACATTGACATTCACACCTGTGTATCATGCGTCTCCAAGTTGCCCAGCTGACCACTTGTGTTAAGATTTTATTATTGGCTACATTACTTCCACTAGAAGGTCAAAGGGCCTGTCACCCGACAAGCGCCAGATTTGTTTTGTACGGGCTAGCTAAGAAAACAAAAATGATCCAGGAACTAATATACATGGGTCACAGTGTCTGTGATTAACACAGGGACCACAAACCACATGAAAACTGGACTTTCAGCTCCGTCAGAGAAAACTGAGTACAGACTCAGCGGAGTTGAGTCCCCCCTCCCAAAAAAAAACAAGTGTAGCTGTAACTTGTGGATTTTGACAGCATCGCACCTTAACATAGTCTTTAATGAAGCTTGCCGCCTTGACTCCAGTCTCCACGTTGAAACTGATGTCCACCTTCACCTCAGTCTCCTGGTCTGTCAGCTTAATGATTGGCACCTGAAAGAAGATAAAGTGATGTGTATTAGCAAAACGTTACACTCGAGCCATCATCTAGGGAGATTAAGGAAAAAAACAAAACAAAATGAGCCTCTGCACTAACTGGCAGTCTTTTAGATCACATTTTCTAAAGAAATCACATATCTGAAATGATCATTCCACCATCATTTTCTTATTATCATGTCAGTCAAAACAACATTGAAGTTTGCAGTGGTTTTCCTGGTCTTGTGCACACCCCACAGAATGAGTGTGTATACTACTGAGCTACTATTCTGAAAACTACTGCTGCTATAAACACTCAGTGACTTCACCACAGTAGAGGCCCACATGACCCGCACTGAGGTATTTTATGCATTTTTGGATCTGCAGAATAATGGCTTGACTATCCACTGTTTTTTTTCATATTATAGAGGCCAGTAAACAGAAAACTGTATATTCTCTTTTAAAAACAGGAAGATGACCACTAAGTCCACCACAGCTGGCAGAATGTGCCACCTCTCATGCAAACAGATGGAGGACACTAATTGAGTCTCACAGGTTGGTGCACCTCTTTTTCCCCCTCATCTTTTCACAGAGATAAAAGAGTAACTGAGCCAAAGCTTTATACTTTTCACTGACCATTTGAAGTCCAAAAGAACTTTTCTAGGAATGTAAAAAGTGCTGCCAAATTTTGATTTGGCTGGGTTTGTTCCAAATCCCTGTTTGGTTTCCCATTAACTGAGGCTGTAATATTTTATTACAAACTGAAGAATAAAACATTTAAGAAGACCGATATTAAAGCAAATATTTTAAACGAGCCATAAAACAAGTCTATGACACAAATCAGTTTTTATTGCATCGGTGTTCATGGAACAGTCACAATCACTCCTGTGTTTGATAGACATGTGCTGCAGCAAAGCAGCGTGGCTTTATTCAAGGACAATATGAACACAGCATGGCAGACTACTCACTGTAGCCTTGTCCAGCACTTTAATGGAGAAAGGTTCTGCCACATTATGCTTGCGAAGAGCTTGTTCTAGCTCTTGCAGTGGGGGTCGCTCCCATTTCCCAAACACCACAAGGTCGATGTCACTGAGGGGGAAAAAAAAAACAGTCACAATTAAAATACTGAACAGCAAAACAAGCCAAGTATAGAATGCTCATTAACACTTTTCTTTAATTATAAATAATAGGTCTTGCCTTGTTGGAAGGTACAGCCCTGTGCTGAAGCTGCCAAATATTTGGACCTGCAAAAACAATGTTGAGGTGTTAAAATATGAAAATGAGGACCAATGTCACCAAAGTTCAACTACAAGCCATAAAGACACTATACAGGAAATGAGGGACTACAAAAGAACCAAACATCCACTTTTCAAGATCTCTCATATCACATTCCAATTATAAAGGGCTTGGCTACATGCGTTTGTCAGTGCAGATCCTGTATCGTACAACAGCTCATTTACTAATGATGTATACTATACTCCAGTGAAATGTTTGCAAACTAGCAGGAACTAGGTATTTCCGGGTTCCACTTCAGAGACCATAAATGCTGCCAAGTTGAGAACGCTGCCAAATTAAGTATACAATGACTGGGGGGAAAAATGCTGTGTTTGTGGGCTGTGAGCGAAAGCTCTCCAAAGGAAGCGGAGTGGAGTTCTTTCCTTTTCCGTCTGGGAAATACGACAAGGCAATAGCACAAAGACGGGCCGGGATTAATAGGTTGAAATGAAAAGGGAGCTGGTACAAATCAGAGGCTTGATCCATTTACCTGACAATCTGGCTCACAGTGGAAGTGGGGAAGACTGGCAGCCAACAAATCACTGCTGTGCGTGTTTTACATGATTAAGTAATGAGAAGAGACATTACATCAACCTTACCTTGCTGGACAGTACTACCCAACCAGCTGCGAGATACTCCACTTTCTCTATTTTGTGTTATTAACACACAAACGTGTTTTTAAAGCTAATGTGGCATGAGGAAATACAAAAAGTACACTAAAAATGTGATTCTTAAAAAAAAAAAGTCAGAATAGAGTCAGTTTTGTGGAACTTGCAGCAAAGGTGTTACAACTTTTACTGTCTTTAATTAAAAAGTGTCTGCTCTGGAACAGCCAAATAAAAAAATCCTATCAATTGATGTAAGTTTGACAGCGTCTCAAGCAGGCTGATCACTCAAGATTATCTGACCGGGCTAACTCTTAAAATAACTGCAAACAAAGTTTTGAAAATTCCGACTCATCCAACTAAACTCATGCAAAAGTAGTTATAGAACAGAAAACAGCATAAATACGCAATATGTTGGTATTATCTTGTGCAAACACTGCCTCACCTAAAACAAATTGATGTAAAAACACAGCACCTCAACAATGATTTATGAGCAAACTGAGATCACCATTTGTCTGCGTGCCAATAATTCCCCCTCCGGGAATGGCCTGTATGATTTAAAAGATTGCCCTCCAAGATATTAAGATCCTGAACGAGGGAGAAATTGATCCAAATAAACGCAGGCGTATATGTGTATCTTACATCTGCAGTGGGCCACAGCTCCTTGATGATCATCTCTATCCGGTTCACCACCTCTTTCCTCATAGCTGCCTCCTCTGGTCGAGGAGACATGAAGTTGTAGAAATCCATCACCTCCTCGTGGAGTCTGGGCAGGAAGGATGAAGGGTTATTCTCACCACATTAAGACTTATGCTACACACACACACACACACCACCAAACCTGGACTGAGAAATGAGACTGTATATGATTTGAAACATGTCTTCCCTTTTGGAATATTTCATATTTTTCCATTGCAGACTTGTATAGAACTAACAATCTGATGAGGAAATCTTCTAAAAATGGCCTTACACAGATACAAGATTTTGGCATGCTATTTGGAAAAAAACAAAAAAAAAATAAAAACCCTCTCCAGATGGCCCAAGATATGCTTTCTTGTTATCACTGTTCTGATTAACCCCCATCATGCCAGAGCTAGGAAAGCAAAGTAACAGTATAGTATGTTCAACTGGAAATATTGTATTGTGTAGTTGATGGTTCCTTATCTTCTACTTTACTAGAGGCCTGTCAGATTACCAAAAGAACAGGATGAATAGCAATACACTGGATTAGTATTGGCACTGATACATAAATGGATCAGGTTTCAACCAGGCGCGACCGATTTGGGCATGTCTGAAAATTTCTAGAAAGCTGCGATTTTACTTGGAATTTGTTCAAGCTTAAAGGTGCAGTGTGTAGAGTTTGGTGGCATCTAGCGGAACAAACTTGGCAGAAATGGAATATAATGTTCATAAGTATGTTTTAATTAGTGTATAATCAAATGAAAATAAGAACCATTGTGTTTTCATTACCTCAGAATGAGCCCTTTGTTTCTATATAGGGAGCAGGTCCTCTTCCACAGAGCCTGCTATGTTTCTATGGTAGCCCAGAGCGGACAAACCAAACACTGGCTCTAGAGAGGGCCTTTCGCATTTTTCGTGAGTTTCACGGCCACCGTAGGTTCTCCTACATGCTTGGAGGGGGGGGGGGAGGGGTATTCAGTTGGTTGCAATCTGCAGCCTCACCGCTAGATGCCGCTAAATCCTACACACTGGTCCTTTAATTTACTGTTGTTTCAGGATTTATTTTCCTTTTTTGGTAAATGCTACTTTAGAATCATAACTGTGTGAAACAAGACTCAAAATCACACTCATTTTTAGGATCAATAATCATTTGAGTCAAAGCCTGTTTCCATAACCTGCCTAAAGCGTGTCCTATGCATAACAACTGTAACCTTAGCCCTCAACCAAACCGCTTGCCCAGAAATAAGCAAGTACTACAAGGGGTAGTACATAGTAAGGAGGGAGGGAGACTTTGGAGAATTCTTATCTCAACATCAGTGCTGACATTTGGTCCTCACAAAAGACTAATTTTTGATTGCGATTTACACCAAGGTTTGGAGAGGAATGTGAAAGGAGTGCTTAGTGAAACACTGTGGGCCACATTATCCACAGTTATACAGTCTTCTTGTTATTGCAGATATGGTTTTGTGTTTGGCAGCAGAGGGGCACATATAATGTAAAGATTTCGGACCAGTCAAATGCCTCAGAACAGTGGATCTCTGTTCAACCCCATGGCCATTCATTTTTCTAGGAATGCATGCCATGATGTCAGTGTGAAATACAGAACAGGGAGACTGTCACAATCAATTACCAGAGGCCTGGAGGAAATGCAGTCAGCCCATGTGCCCACTCCTTAGTGAAAACTCTCTGCCAGCAAGCCAGTTAGGCCAGGACGTATACATGCCAATAGTCCGCTGCTTACAGAAGGCATAGGTATTGTTGGGCCCCCCACAGTCAAAATAAGTGCTAGCACAGCCGTCCCTGGCACACTAGTTTAGAGTCAAACATCTCTTTAACAACTTTAGGCCATAATATTTAAGTAAACAACAGTGTTCGCTGTTGTAGTCTATGACCGCATTATTATGACAGCCTTGTATCTTAGTGAAGAAGTAATGTTTTTAACAGATGGGTTTCTATTAACCCAACCATAACCTCAAATCACCACAATTTGAATCCCGCAACAGTGAACCGACCATTATTTGTATTTTCAATTTGGAAAGCAAAATCCCTCTATGTGGGACTTCAAAGGACGTCCCTGAAGGCAAACCACTGCAAGAGCAGTGAGTGCACAAGCCAAAACTTGCATCAGAAATCTTGTAGAACCGTGAATATACAGAGCAAATGAAAGATGTTGTTCTTTTACTATTTACAGAACAAATTATTCGAGAAAATCTTAAAATTTCAGTTGACAAAGGGCTAGTACTACTGGGCAACTCAGCATCAAGCATGTGGAACTGCTATCATGACAAACACCAATTCCTTGTACAGAAAATTCCCAGATAGGTGCAACCAGCCATTACAAATATCACAAGTTCCTGTAACACATTTGGAAGTTTCTTGGTCATTTGCTTTGTAAGGGGGCTTCTGTCAGAACAAAATGACTACGATTATAATATTAAAAATATATACTATAATGCTTATACTAACATACTCAGTTACACAGCTCTTACTACATCAACAATGTGGGTGTTGTGCATTTACACAACATCCGCTAGTCATTTGTGAATACACAATGGCTAGAAAAACAGACATCAAACCAAAAAGTAGCTAAGCTCTACTCAGACTGTGTTCACATAAACTGATATTGTTGCTGCAGTCTCTTTTATCAATAGGAAATATGTACACATGTGGAGAGATGTGTCCGTAAATGTTTACAAGTCCCACCCCTGTCTGTTATGCCACACTGATGGAGAGCTACATAAAGAATGAACTGGAAAAAGAGAGGACTGTGACTGCGACCAGAATAACTTTTTGGGAAAAAATGCCATTTATCCATAGTTGACTACAACAGTAGTCAGAACATGTGCATCATTTAACTTGCTGACAAATACTAAGTTTCGCTTCATTATGTTACAATCACTTAGTGTAATAAAATGTAGTGAAAACTAATGAAACATACAAAATCAAGATCCCCCTTTCGATACAATACTTTCACCATGCCCTCACTGTGCAAACACTGATTGCTTTAGGATCAGGAATAGTTCAGGCACATTGGAGAGTTACTGGACAGTAGTAACTTCACCAGCATTACCGTTACACAAGTTACAGTGTTATTCAACCCCGTTAGCTAAAACCTGAGCGGGGCTGTAGTCTTTTATAATTATTTTCGTGAGTCTACGAAAGAGTTTCAACTCTACTTTCTAATTCAGCATAACTGTATTCGGTCAACGAGGAGAGTTTATTAAATTCTGTTTTTAAATCTCTGGTTTCCTAACTTTGAGTGTGCTGCTGAAAAAATGGAAAACCGTTAACGTTAGTTAGCTAAGTTAGCTTGGTCAAGCTCGCAAACGGGCAACAGTTAAAAGCAACACATCCGGTTAAAACCGTCTAAAAATACACACACATTTGAAACAAGCACTATTCAATACATGTCGGCGATTCCAATAAGATGAGTTTTCTAATCATTCTTCGTAACAATTTGATACAAACTGCTGTTTTTGGGACCTCCTAGTTCAAACTTCAACAAAATATCACATAGCTTCCGGTGTTGTTCTGGCCGTCACTCGGTGTCTTTACGCAACTAACGGTAGCCTTTTTTTTGCTATCCAGCAAAAACAGCCCAACTCCAGTCTGGTGGATGCTCTGGCGTATTCAAACTGCGTTGGGAAACGAATAACTAACGTAGTTTGTAACATGATACTTAATACACATAGTTACACAAGAACCAACAACATATTTTAACCAATAAACCTGCGGGCAAAACGTTAAAAGACGTTCAACCACTCACCCGAGGACCCCGGGGTTGTACTTCCTCGTCTTCCAGGGCGTCCAAGTGCTCGCATAATTGCCATTAGTGCAGTTAGAAAGCAGGTAATTCATCCCATAAGTGCTCGCCTTGTTGTCACTTTTCCTCCGGCCTGGATGGTGACTGTGTGTGTGATTTACAGGTGCAGATGGGTGAACCTGGTGACGCTTCACGCAGATCTGCTGTAGATTGAAAGCCGACTGCTCCTGTAGGTGACGGTGATGATGATGGTGGTGGTGGTGGTTGTTGTGGTGGTAAAGGTTGACATTATTGTCCATGCTGTCGCTCAAGTTGAAAAGCAGATTGGCACCCCCGACGTTTTTATTAACATTTCCACCCATAGTCCTCTCTAGTGAGCAGCTGTCCGTCCCTGAATCCAGTGAGGACGACGGAGAGGCAGATCCCGTCTTCTGGGGCAGGGTTTTCCCCTCACCTGGTTGAGAAGTGTTAGCCGCGGTGAAAGAGTTGTTCCCGTTGGATATCGCAGTGCCGTTCATCATGATGCTGCTGCTGTGATGGCTGCTGCCGTTGCTCTTGCTCGATGCCACATTTTTTAAAACATCCAGCGCAGCGAAATTCACGCACTGGTTGTGGTTCTGATTGTGGAGCTGCTGCTGCTGCTGAGCGGAGAGTGTCCGTACTCCCTGAGAGGTCTCCCAGACGTGCATCCATAAGGCGTTCGCAGGTCCTTTCTGTTCGGGCTGAATCCAAGCTACCCTCGGATCCATTCAACTTCTCTCTCTGGTTAAAACCCCCCCCGACAAGTATCTAACTCACACTGGCGAGCCCGTCGTGATTCTGCGCCGCCTCCTGGACCTTTCAAAAGGTCGCTATGCTGTCCGGGGAGTACGAAAAGAGACGTATTTAAACATTAAACCGAATTAGGACCATTGATAAAGTGGCCCCTTTACACCGCTAGCTGGGGAAAAAAACGCTAGTCGATTCCTACGGGAATTCAATATGGCGTATTCTCTTCAAATCCATGCGCATGCGCTCTACGAGGGGTTTCTTAAACCATGACTGCGCCCCCCATCCGCCCACTTCTTCATCACTCCTTCATCACTCCTCAGCCGGCCGGGTGATGAATTGCACAGAATAAATATTTGAATTTTGATTTTGATAAATATTTAATTGAAAAACAAATGAATTACACGCTAAAAACGTCAATAATGAATAAGGATCCTGTGGAGCAAGGCCTGGGGACCCAGAGGTCCTTGTACACTACTCCTCCTCTCCCTCCCCCCTAGCCATCACCAGTGGGTGGGTGGGTTCAAAGGGGATCCCCCCATCAACATGAGGCTGGACAGTGGCTGAATCTTGCAGGAATGACAGTTCATTGTTAACAACATAGACACAAACAGCTATCCTAGGGTAGTGGCACATATTTGAACTGAAATTAGAAAGATGTTACAAATTTATATGTAAGTGTATCTCTATTTAGGAGGGCTCTGACAAAAAAAAGCTTACTGTAAATATTAGAAATTTTGGGGGGAAAAAAAAACAGAGCAACATGAGCATTTAACAAAAATATATTTCACATAAACAGTAGACAGAGAGCGAGACCACATTGTGTTGTCAGCTGGCATCTGAAATACTGCTGGGGGCCATAATCACAACCTCTGGCCTTGAAATGCTGCTCTCTCTCTCTCTCTTTCTCTCTCTTTCTCTCTCACACACACACACACACACACACAAACGGGAGAAAGCCACATTACATTCCACTGGGTAACACATTGAGCTTTTTCACTGTCTAAGTGTAAATGGAGCCTCTTCCTTTTCTGTTTATTATTTCAGATGTGCGCTACGGCCCCTCAATCCAAATGCTCTTTTTCAAGGGGCAATACACAGCAGGTGGTGTTGATCACTCCAGAGTCTGTATGCAGCCCAGGCCCAGTAACAGCCATCTCCCAGCCCATTAAGCTCTATGATGGAGTGGAGGCAGGCTGGATAAGGCATAACCGGCACCTTCTGGGATGCATGAAAAAAAAGAGAGAGCGAGGGAGAAAGCTTCTTGCATAATGCCCGCCCCTGCTACTCACGTGCAGCATGTGACAGACTCAAGGAAAACCCCCCCAGAGCAAACTATGTGTCAGCTAGGATATGTAGCTCTCTCTATAACACACTCAGGCATCCACACAGCTGCTCAGCCCCACTGTATGCCTATAGAAATCTAAGCTCCTCTTTCTATTGCTCTCTATCGTACGCTGTGTGATACGCAGGCATTTGAGTGACACACCAGATTGAATAGGTTATTCCTCTCATCTCTCATGTCACAGTCTCGGCTCAAGCCAAACGCTGCGGCTGTGTGCCAGTGTGCGCGCGTGTGTGATTTCAAGGCTGGTTTGCCTCATTGTCAGCTTTTATGGGATTACCACATTGGTGACGACTGGACCATAGCTGACAGATGCCTAACACACACACACACAGACACAGACACAGACACAAACACACACACACACACACATATATATATATATATATATATATATATATATATATATATATATAAACAGAGACATGGCTGGAGGAGTCAACAGTATGCTCATAGGCGTAATAGTAACAGTAGATAATATTAAAGAACCAGGCAGTTGTCTGAGACTGCATGCGGCTTGAATGGTAATGAGGCCGCGGCATGTTCCAGATATTTAACCCACATTAGTGGAAAGCTGCATTTACACTGTTACATCAACGTTTATTTCAGATTTCTGCACATGAGCATATTGCCTGTGGTGTGTCAACCCCATTGTGGGGCTATACAGTATAACCAGGACAATTTAATTGATGCAGAGCACCTGAGACCTTTTTCACAGCAGACATTTTGACTTGTCATAGCAGGAAAAGCACAGGTGTAAGTTACTAATAACATTAACAATGGCTCTGTTCCATTTAGGTGATAGGTCAGCGAGCCAGCATGCACAATATGAGGGCTTTGAAACGTGCACACGTAAATGGAATTCAGCCATGACCAGCGGTGTGTGGTCCATTAAGGGTGCTGGGGCACCGTCTCTCCTGCAATTCCAATTGTGAAATACATATTTTAATGAAAAAACGTTTTTTTTTTATTGTTGTGTTGTGTGTGTGTACATTTCAGTTGTTACTCTCATATAAATCATACATAATTACAGAAACATGCAATGATTAATGAAAAAGCTCTGCCTCCAATCTTTGTCTGTGTGCTGAAGGGTGTATTTTTCTCCACTGGATGGTGGTATGTGTGTAATATGTTCAGCTTTTCCCGGTGGCCTCTGATTGGTTGACACCGCACGCTGAAAATAAGTTGGTCTGGGCCAAAGTGGCTAGCTCTGGGTCTGAAAAGTGAAGCCAATGTGGAAATGTCTTAAACCTAAATCTTTCTAATGGCCAGCAGTGGGTGACTCCACTGGTTGCAAAAAATGACCCTACTTCTCACTTGATTCATTACATCAGATAACTGTTTCCTAATGAGTTAATGGTCCCAATCACTAGTTTCAAGTCTTCTTCAATACATCATGATGTTCATTTTGTAAATTATGGTCCCATTTAGAGTAAAATAGATTATAAAGCAGTGTATGCTTTTGGGCCGGTCTACTTTGTGATTGACAAGTCGCTACCATGGCGACAACATAGATTACGTAACGTAACCATGGCTGATAAAAGACCCTCTAAGGAGTCAGCTGTTCAATTTTTCAGGTAAGTCCAGTTTGTTTTAATGGTTTTGCTAGTGAAAATTATTATTAGCATTATCACAGTTAACCATAGACTGTAAATGCACAGTGCTAACCAAGCTAGCAGCTAGTGCTAGGGTCAGCTCCACCCTCTCATCCAAATCTGGTCACTTCTGGCTCCAAAAATCCAAGAATGCAACGGTCAAATCCAAGATGGCGACGGTCAAATCGCTAAACTCAAGGCTTCAAAACGGCAGTCGACAAACCAATGGCTGATGTCATGGTGACAACATCCATATTTTTTTTACAGTCTATGTCTGGGGCGGAAAATTTTATGCCCAAGAAATGTTGCAACATTTAGCGATTTTTCACCCAATTGCGGCTTCCTCATTAGATAACATTTACTCCCTGAAAGGAAGCAAACAAAGGCAAAACGTACATGGATTGCTGTGGTACTGTGGCAATAATTGTAAAGTAAAGGCAGTTGCTAAGATAGGCTACTTTTTTAACTTTTAGAAACCACTAGCCTAGCTATTAGCCACCAGTAGCTGGCTCCCTGCTACATTGTACGGTGCCTGCTCGTGGCCAAAACACACAGAGCGACCCAGAGCTATAGCCCCTAGTAAAAAAGGCCAGTTGTCAACCTGCACCACCTACAGGAAAGCAAAGTAACATTAAAGTAGCAGTTTAGACATGCCGATGTCCTCCATCCACAGGCAAGGAATAATATAGTTTCATTAATTTTAACATTGGCACCATCTGTATGAGTGAGCTGCACTTTTTTGTCCTTTTGATACAGTAGATGCTATTTGTTAGCATGTATGAGTCTTTATGTTTTTCATGCATTTCTTTCATACATTTAGCTTTTTATAAATCATGTTTTTTATGACTTATTTTAAACTAACTAGAGTTGGTACTAACTAATGTTATGTTAATTGGAGCATATTTTGTTTGTCTTTTGTCCAACAGGACTGCCTTTCTGGTTAGCATAGAGAGGGATGGAGGGGGTCCTAAGAACATTTTAGTCATAGGCAAAAACATATAGACAAAATGTAATGGATGATTACATTAATTATTTCACTACAAATTTTGGTCTAATTGAAAGAATTTACTTACTTGGTTTACAGCCAGAATAGTTAGGTCTGGTCAGCTGACTGTTTCCACAGTCAGTCTCTATTGGTCTAGTACCTGAATACTTGCATACATTCATACATGTTTTGACAGAAAAAATAAAATGTAACTAATATTTGGTGTTCTGAACCTCACGAGCACAAACACAAAAAGGAGCAGCCATAAAAAAAAAGAATAGTAAAACTGCAGCTTTAACACTCTTTGTCTGCAGGTGGTACAAGTGTTAAAATTAAATCAACTATTTCTATCTTTGCCTGTAGGAGGTGACATTGCAGGTCCAGACTGCCACTGCTGTTGCTTTTCTTTCCTACAGGTGGTGCAGTCTGAGGAACTAGCCTGATATTGCAGAGCAGAAACATGAAAAATGTGAGTTTGTGAGTTACAAGACAGTTCATTGAAACGCTTTGCATATAAAAAGAAAATCCCTTGGTGTCCAGCTGAAGACAAATGGCATTATACTCAGATGGCAGCCTCAGTAAATACAGGCCGTGTAATATAGTTATGCAATTACAAGAAGCGTGGATAAAGAGGATACACAGAGGAAATAGCCTGGAAGAGACAGACATTGGGGACCTCTAACATGAAGGATGTCAGTCTGCATAGCTTTCACCGACATGCAGCCTTCATTTTTCATCACACTCCGATACAACGGTCCTATAATTTATTGATGACACCGTGTGTAAAAATGATGACAAAATAAATTTATTTTAAATACAACCCATTTTTAAAATTCATAATGACATGACCTTGGCTGCGACTGTTGTTGGAGGATGTCCTGCAGTGTGAAAGGGGGAACTGATGAAGAGTTATGGGATGAAACTGCAGCTGGAACTTCTGGGCGCAGGCACAATGTGGAAACTAAAGCCTCAGTATAAACACTGATCTACAGCTCGGTGAAATGTTGAGCTTAATGGTTGACCCTGTGTCATTTTCACTGGTATATGAATTCAAGTAGTGACAGTGGATAAAATCTGGATAAAAATTAGTATCTACAAAGTGAGACATCACTGCTGAAAAGTATGTACTGTACTGTAAAACAATACCAGACTTAAAGAGATGTAGAAGATTGATAGCTGCATTTCCTTTCTATGCTCCTGATCTTCCTCTTTACTTCACCAGTTCTTCTTTGATCTCTGTCTCTTAATACCCCAAAGATTGTCCCTGAATACGTTGACAGGAATGATGTGTTGAGGCAATGTTCTATTCTTCTCATTTCAGGCATGGTCGAGCTATTGAGAGCCATGCTTGATCTCCATTTGATTTCCCTGCAGCCCAGTATCCGGAGAACAGGCCTGCTACAGTCTCAGTCTTTACAGGATGAAGATGCAGTTTCATTTTGGCCTCTCTTTCAAGAGTTGGGGTGGGGGTGGGGGGGCAAAGAGGTATGTAGAAAAGTCATTCAGAGGCAGGAAAATGAGTTGAGCTTAATTTAAGGTCCCATCCGTTTAAATTTGGAATGGATGTTAAAAAGATTGATTTGCAACAGATGACTCTTGAGGATGAATGAAATCTTGAAATGTCCGCTTTGCATTTCAAACTTCATGTTCCATCTGGGAGAATATGCAGATCAGCGGAGAGTCTTAAAACGAGAGAGCTATTTATTGCTTGCGCAGAGTGTTATAAATCCAGTGTATTACTGTTGCGGTATGCTCCATTCACTATCTTATTTCCTGTAGAGGAGCGCTAAATGTTGCCTCTCCTGCAGGCACAACACTTCCAGTACATTTAGTTCATTGTTGTTGAAGTTCCTCAGTGCTTTATGGACATTATTACCAAAGTAATGGCAACAATAAAAGTCTTTTTAAGATGATGGCTTTCAACTGTTGCTTGCTCTCAGCTCAGATGAGATCATTTACAAGCCTGAAACATGTGTTTCAATCTGTTTTCAATGACAAAAAAAAAATCTGTATCTTCAATGCTTGTTCTGACATCAGAGCTATACTAAATTAGAAAAAAAAAATATTATGGGAATGGTCTTCTCAGTCACTGTAAGCAAATACCTTATTGTAAAACTTCCAGTGCCTGTAGCGTTTTCTAGAACAGAAAAGGAATCAACGCCTTCCTATTTTTCGGGTAGTCTTCAAACTTAGCAAGGTACCATCTGAAAAGAGAAGGGAAAGAGCCATTTTCTTCTATTAATACAAGTATTTGCTTCAAAGTGTGCAATACACTCTATGAAAACCTTCTTCCTGTGTGTCTGTGTGTTATTATTCTTACTTGTGGTGGGCCACAGCCCTGCTGGCGAGGACCACTGCGGTAAAGAGGGCGAAGGCTGAACTGTGAACAGAGTGGCCGGCCAGAGCGAAGCCTGCCCACTCTGTTATCTCTCCTAAGAAGTTGGCTCCAGACACATATTCAAACATTCCGCCTGTGGGTGGAAGACACAGAAATGAGGACAGGTATGCTTGTCTGTTCATATGTTCATTGGAGCAAAAGCAAACCCAAATATTTTCCTCAAGGGGAAAATCACATTTTATGGTCTTTTATGTACCGGAAATCAATGACTAATGTCGTTTTAAACTATCTCTCAATGTAATTTTGAGCCTGCACGCTGCTAAAAACTCGAAGGACATCAACACAGCTGGTTCTACACTGACCATAGGTGGCTGAGCACTCACTACTTGACTGTAGGCCGTGTGTGTGCAGTCGTGCTGCTACCCTCTATGTGAAAATGGCAGATTCTTGGCTGTGGGGATTCCAGACATGCCTGGAAGTTCATTTGGAGCAACACAGCTCACAGCTTCCCCCTACCTCGCCTTTCTTCACTTTATTTTCCGTGAGGGTCCGGGATGGATTATTTCAATAGGTTCATCGTGAGTTCAGGCTAAAGGTGCTATTGTTGTGACTATGTTGCTGGTGAGCTGAGCCAATTGTGTTTAAGAATCTGCTATGATTACTGATTCATTTATAAAAGACAACAGCCAATGTGCGGTTTAAATTTTCCTATTACAGTATGTGACCTGAAAAAGCAGAAGTGTAGATTTTATTTTGCTTTTTCAATACATACTAGGCCTGGGCTGTTTGTCAGAAGGAATTTAGGGATGGGCCAAAATGTTGTTTATTCAACCCCCCCTCCCTTACTTGTCACATCTCATAGAATGACATCTATTTTCACATGGTAAAGGTCATACACTGTAGAAAATATCCACCTTTTTTCCATTTGTTTTTAGTTGCCGTGCAGCTATAAGTGCAAATTGGCAGCTGAGCGAACCCCAGAACCTTTACACTGCTGTTTTTAAATGTCAGTGAAGTCGGATAAGAAATAAACTAATAAATAATATACATTCAAAAAAAGGTTTTAACTCAAATTTGTTTTGAAGAAGTGAAATAAAAGAAAAGCAGTGCAATTAACTGTTTTCAGGGTTAATTGACTTGTTTTAGGAACTTATACATGCAGAGTGATGGGCTCTATAATTCCTTGTTTTAAAAGGGACAATTCAATATTAGGAAATACTTTTATTCACTTTCTTGCCGAGAGTTAGATGGTAATTAAACATAGTGTACAAGGATGAAAGAGGAGAAGATTTGGCTTTTGTACAGATTAAACTATTGAGCTGATTAATTATTGAGCTGCAGAGGAGCTGAGGAGGTGGATTTTGTTAGATTTGGACAGAGCCAGACTAGCTGTTTCCCCCCCGTCTCAAGTCTTTATGCAAAACTAAGCTAAGCGACTGCTGACTACAGCTTCATATTTACCGTACAGACATGAGAGCGGTATCAGCCCTCTCATCTAACTCTCGGTTAAATGAATATTTTTTTTTTTTACAGTTCATAGACTGAATGCTTTATTTAGCATGAGTCACAAATCAGTCTGGCCACCACAGTGTACATAGACACATAATGTACAGTACATGTTCCAGTGCAGGGTCGGTTTGCCGTCTAACATGATTACTATCAACACTCTGTGGTTTAGACATTTTCTTTCTCTGTGTCAGCTAAAGCAAAACTACACACAAACACTACGAGTATTGTGAGTCACTTACACACACAAGCTGAGTTGGACCGCATTAGAGTCAAAGCAGCAAAAACCTTTTTATCCACTAATGTAAAGGCTCACAGAGGGCAAAGGCAGGGAGGGAAAGATAACTAGTGACAACCTGTGATTCTGCTTACAGTGTGATCCTGTATAATCATACGACCACACTGGGAAATTAGCATCTTGAGCTCCGTACAGAGACCGCGGTGATCTGTGCCATGATATAATTACTGCTTTCTTGACTTTCATGTCACTCCTCAGCAGCAATGGAAAAAGTATTTAAACTCCCAACTAAAGTGGAACTGGCACCATAATGTAATAGTAAGTGTCCTGTATATAAAATTAAAAATACTCACTGTGAACAATGGACCCTTTCAGAGACTAAAATCTAAGTATTTTTAATTATAGATAGTCCTGGTGGCCGAGTAACTACAGCCAACAACTACAGTGAATAAAGCAGAGTAAAAGTACTATAGTGTAGTGGAGTAAAAGTATATAGCACAGTATCAGTACCGCTAAACTGTACTTAAAAGCAGTGGTGTAATAAATATATTTTATAACTTACATCTTGTCTGAAGTTTCCCTTCACTGAAAGCTAGATGTAATAGGAGTACAAGACTTGTTCGATGTGGTGAGAAAAATAATTGGCCCTAGTGTTTTTATGACTAAAAGCCTTACCTGTGGGAATCTTGTAACCAGTCTCTCCAGGCTTTCTCAGGTTCCTCAGGATGTGGTCAGAGTGCACATTCACCAGCCAACCAACAAACCACAGTACAGACCCTGGAAACGATCCAGCCAAAAGCTGCTTTAGCGTGACATTTTACTGACCGAAAGTCATACAGCCAAGCTGTGTTTTTAAAAGTTCCAGCACCTATTAACAGTATTCATTCAGATGATATGATCTGCAGTGCTTAAAGGCCCCGAAAACCTACTTTCTCTACCAGCTTTTTAGTACGAGTAATGTCAACCTACATGAACACTTTTTTAAAGTTTAAACTGGATTATTTCACATGATACATTTTCTATTTGTTTTGTCTGTGCTCTGGTGTGAAGTGGGCAGGGCTCAGTTGGAAAAAGGTGATGTCACAATCCCCTGAGCACCAATCAGAATCTAGCTATATTTGAATCAAATCTGATGAGCTACTGTTTTGTCCAGACTGACAGTGGCCTGTCAATCAAACCACATCATCAAAGTCCTGAAGACAATTTGAAATTAACATTTCAGTTACTTTAAATATACCTGAGATATAGCGTTCCACACTGCACAAATATAGTCAAATAATCATTTTATAAAATACTCCACAATAAATAAAAACAACACCAGTGCATGTTCTTTCATAACTCATGATGGGCCACTTTTGACACTGATTAATCCTGATTAATTACAGTATGACCAATTAAAGACTGTGGGTGTCTGGGGTGGATGGACTATGGACAGCTTCATCAGCCTTGTTCCAGACACATGAATTGCCACATCTCAGATTTTTTTTCAGTGATTCAAAATGAAATCACAATTCAATCTGATCATCAGGCAATACAGATATGGGTTTTGGACACTATATTTACTGAAAGTTGGGATATATATGACGGTCAGTAAGAGATTCATAATGATGGTAATTGCCCCATTTACACAAACTACTCACTACTGCAGACAGTCAGTAATGTACAGACAATAGTATATATTGTACATATTGTATATATCGTCTATCTGCTCCCTCGTCCTGTCAGTGTTGATAGTAAAACGTTTGAGGTCACAAAATGAGTCAAAATGTGATCTTATGTTATATCTTATAACTACTTTTTACATCTTTTCTTTTAAACCATTATTTCTACCTGAGCATTTTTTTCAGTATTACTCTACTTCTCACTTTGTCATTATCTGCCCAAAATGCACAATTTAGTAGCTGTTGAAACAGCATCTTCCAGCAAAATGCAGCTGAATCAGGTGCTTCTCAATTGGAGGAGAGCGGACTTCCAAAGTACACTTTGACTCTAATGAAGACACAGTACTGTTGAAATGTTAGTCTGTTTGCACAATTAAAGGCTGTGAATTAATCGGTGTGCTCCAGTCCCTCCAGTCCACTTTCTTCTCTGACAATTTAATAGTAAGGGGAGTTGAGGGAGAGAAACAGCAGAAAACTTTAACTTTAAATTGACTGTTTCCTGCGTTTGCTTAAAAAGCCAGAGAAGCCAAACAAAGATAAAAGATGGACAAACTGGTTTGAATGATAGCCCTGTTTCTGAGCAAAGTTTGGCCATTTCATTTCATTTCAAATGGAGAAAGACAAGTGGAGAGAAGGAAGAGGGGTAGAAGGGATGAACTGGGAGAGAAAGGCATCCTGTTATCCTTACTGTCATCTTACTCTGTTCCTCCCTAATTAATTAAAACATGCTCCAGTGCTGTTATTTACATTATTTTACCCTAATCTGCACAAACTACACAATATTAAAACAGTAACTTGTACTTTTTGTAGTTTATTAACCAAACTTGATTATTTTTTATCACATGTAAACTTGAGTATTCTTCTTGTAGCGCTTTTTAAAGTCTTTTAAAATCCTTAATGTTTTTTTTAAAGACATCTTTCATTATAACATATAAATAATTTGTTGTGTCTCCTATGCTAACGCAGCATTCATTAATCTGATACTACTTACAATGAGTGTTGTGAGTGTTAATGCCAAACCAGATCTATTTCACACAGAAAAAGGTGCCACAAAAACAAAACAATTGACATTTCCCTTGTGAAAAGTGGGGGGTGCAGACACAGAAAACCTACCTGCGATGAAGCATGGATGTGTAACCCAATCTGCAGGGTACTCAGCATAATGGCTCAGGTACCTGATCTGCATGTAGCCATTATAGATGCAGAAAACAAAGGCCAGGGCAAATGAGATGAATGGGGTTGGCTTACCTCCTCGAATTAAAAATGGATAAATAATGGATCTGTTGCAGAGAAAATATATATTAACACAACATATTATTTCAAATACATGCTTTGAAATACAGACATTTATTAGTTAACTTATACTCATATAATGCGATTTGTACATTTACATTCTAACCTCTTCTTGTGCACAATACTGAATGAATGAATTATTCAGATATTAGTCAGTTTATGTAAGGGGAGGGCTGCCTTACAAACACACTGGGAAACATACATTACAGTGGTATGCTGGCGATACTAGTCGATCATTAACCAACACTAAGTACCTCTAGGGTGTAAAGTCATGGTTTAAATGAATGTGGTCACCTACCTCTGAACATAGTGGCAGAGATACATCGCTATGAGCAGCTGATTGGGCAGAAGAGATGTTTTTGCAGAGGATGTCCACACTACCAGACACACAGGCAGCAGGAAGGCAGGCAGCTCCTGAACAAACCAGGCAAACTTGACGTTAACTGGAAATCCGTATTTGCTGGTGGCATACCGGCCGTATGGCACATTCTCGAAAAGCAGAGTAACAAAAGTGCAGGCTGCCATAAAAACCATGAAGTAAGCCATGAAGTCTAAAGTGTACAGCTCATCTTCTTCCGAGGGGAAGAGCCTGGAGAGGAGCGCGTCCATCACGGCGGCGAAGAAGAGCATTTAGCCGCAGCCGGCACACTCAGCCTATACTACACGACACACCCCGCTGACCCCTGACCCTTTCCCCTAACCAGCCACCCACCTCATACCTAAAATATGCCCAAGTGGGTGTGTCTGGTAGTAAACTGGGTGGGTAGTAAAGTGGCTGTTGCGGCTGCAGCTGGGTATACTTGTAGGCAAATGTTGCCTCTGACGCACGTGAGTCAGGACCTTTCCGGCTGGCCACCAAATCTGCCTGACAAAGTAAAACCACTGTCAATCTGGATAAATAAATTCCTCTCCTGTCGATTTTGTCTTAAAAAAATACACAGAACTTTTCTCTCCTTCTTTAATCCACTTAGATCTTATAAATGCCCCTTGAGCTTTTCTTTCATAATATGGGTTTTATTGGAGTTTATGGAGTTTATTTTTGTCATTCTCTGCTGATCAAATGTATCTCTTATATTTTTTTTTCTTCCAAGCCGTTTATGTTCTAGATATATATTCTGAAGGAGATTGAATATGTATAACAATATATAACATATATTATATATAAATAATATATAATGAATTGGCAGATTTTGTATTTTAAAAACTTCAATTTCTGAGTATATGATAACATGGAGTCATCCTGTAAGACTTCTTGAATCAAGACTTTCATGCCATTACAACATTCATCATAGTTTAGAAGACTGGCATTGAATTTCCAGTGTCCTTTTTATCTGGTAGACTGCATTAGAGGTGTTACTGATAAATCAATACAGCAGTGATCAGTAAGTGGTGCAGGGAATATTTCACAGTTTGATATTTGACTAAGCATTGTAGGCCTATCTGCCACTAACCAGAAATCTAGATTTGACTGAGGCATCAGTATTAGGATGAGGGTGTAAATTTGTTGGAGGACCTGTCAATCCACTCATCCAGATGTTTTTTTGGCTTCACTTTTGCATAGCAGCAGGAAGTGGAGATGCATTGTCCATTTTCATATACAGTCTATGGGGCAAATAGTTTCAGTAAGACACAAAGATAAATGAAAACAAAATAACTGTAACTACTAATTCACAACTAATTAATATTGTGTTATATTCTGACCCTTCCAGGCTTAAGTATTCCTTTATAATTAGTCCCTATACTAAACTTTGAACCACAGTTCTATTTTGCATCCCTAGATATCTTCTTAGTCATTAATAAATGGGTAATTGATCTTTCATTCATGTTTTAGAGAGCTGAGAGAGTGTTTTCTTTAGGTTAGACGCTATTCTTTTATAGAGAAAATACATTCACGATCACACTATATTATGATCTAATGTTATCTAAAACAGGAGAACATGAAAGCCATAATTATTTCTATTAATTTATTGAAAGTGAAGGATACAAAAACACTTGAATGGTAGGTTTCATTATAACCATTAAAACCATCAACCAACACTGACCCAGAACACCCTCTATGTGCAAAAAATAATACCAGCTGCACAAAAATGAATAATTTTGAAATATTTCCATTTTTACATATTATGGGCCACTTTAGGAAAAGTTATGAAATTTCAGTTTTAAATAATGTAATTTAGGGTGTTCTTATTGCTTTCAAACGTCAAAATGTTTGACCCGAACAGTCTGAAAGGGTTAAAATTGACGGACGCTATAGGTGGCATACAATACACACACGCCTCCGACTCATGGGCTTTCCCAGGAGGACCAATCACAGTCCCTGAACAGATATGGTATTGAATCTTATCAACCAATCAAAACGCTTGGTTTGAAAATCGAAGTTATTCAACGTCGTGTGGTGTCTGACGTCATCAATACATATTCATAAATCACTTTGCATGCATTACTTTCCGTAAACAATCACCTAGTTACCTGGTCGCTCGCTTCACTGATACATTATCTTAGAAAAATGCACGCTTCTAACTTCGTTTATGCGACATTCAAGCTATAAATAAATGTATTATAGTATTAGAATATCAAAAAAAGAAAAAAAAAACAAAATGCATTTTTATGTGAATTGCGTTTACATTTTGAGAATTTTATACTACACTATAGAAATTAAAATTATAGCCGGTGAGATAATATCTCATAAATCGCACGAAATGTTCCGAACTGAGAGATGTTTTAATTTTATTTCAGGCAGATTTCGGGGCAGCCGGAAAGGTCCTGACTCACGTGCGTCAGAGGCAACACGTTTAACGCACAGTAGATTCACATTTTATCCGAGTTGAGAGATACTTTTCTTTGCATCCTGTCACCACGTCGTTCCGCAGACTTTTCTCCAGAATCGTCTGTTATTCCGACATGGGGAAGAGAAGCAGGCAGCGGCAGAAGAACCAGCCTGCTGGCAGAGACAACAGAGACAACGCTGTAAGATTCACACTGCTGCTGCAACTCCTGCTAATGTTAGGAGCTCAATTAGGCCATATAACACCTTTTATTTAACGGAACTACACGAGAAGGGAACTGAGAGTACTACAGTGGCTTTTAGCTTTATTAAACTTGTGCAGCCACGCAGCTACGACACGACTGAACAGCTGCAACATCACGAAGCTTTGCTGTTAGCTTCCGTTAAATCAGCTCATTTCAAAGCCATGTGTGGCCACCTGTCACCTTAAACTTTACGTGGCTCTTTGTTGTGTGGAGAGACTGTGAGGCTTCACCAGACTTCGCTCAAAATTGTGATAATTTAATGTGTCCATGCGTATGTGTAGTCAAGTTTAATCAAAACAAAGTGGCGAGCAATAGCAAGCAGGGTCATTAAAAAGTAGGAAACTTTATTGAAATATGCAAGGTATGATGAAAATGACCATTAGACCATGCCAACAGATCTTATGACATGTTTTGCAAGTCAGTTACATTCTCCCATAAGACAAAACATTAAATTTAAGGATTTTTGAACATTAAACATAGACATTTAGTAGGTGCTTTTCCAGTAAAGTTTGTAAAGGCAGTTATCAATGACCCACACTGATATCCATGCATCCATGTGTTTCAGGGCTGGGGAGCTGGCTATGCTGACATTGTCAAGGAGAATAAGCTGTTTGAGCACTACTACAAGGAACAGGGCTTGGTGCCTGATGGAGAGTTCGAACAGTTCATGGATGCGATGAGGGAACCGCTGCCAGCAACCATCCGCATCACTGGATACAAGAGGTGAGATGGACAGATTTATGACCCCGGTTCATACTCTTTGTCTCGTTCGTGCCAAGTGTCATGCTCTACACGATGCAAGATACTGTAAAATGAATGTGCCTTTTCCTTGACAAGTGTATGCACACATAAGACTTTTCTGAATCATTAGGAACACTTGTAAATTCACCAAGAGACCTAAGATACTGCTCAAATTTTCAAATCTTAGAAGTCATACTCTTTTATCTGTTGCACATTTCTCACCTTTGAATTCCTGTTTTTCAGGACATGAAATATATTGTTTTGCACACCTGCTGTCTCTTGATCTAAGCTCCCGTGTTTGGGCTTTTAAGGAAGACAGTGGTTTGAATTACTGGATTGTTAATGTTGGATCACTGCTGCCTGATGCTACCAAATATTTAAAGGTACCTCAGTTACCACATGTTCAGTTTCTCTTCCTCTCCGACTTATTCCAGTCACGCCAAGGAGATCCTCCACTGTCTGAAGGAAAAATACTTTAAGGATATTCAGGAGCTGGAAATTGATGGCCAGAAGTTTGAGGCTCCACAGCCTCTCAGCTGGTAATACCTCACATCGTTTATCCAAAAATTACATAACACACATACATGTAGTCACTTCGCACAGGAAACACAGATTAAAGAAAAACTCACACTGTACCTGTCTTGCCCAGGTATCCTGATGAACAGGCCTGGCACACCAACATGAGCAGAAAGATCATTAGGAAGTCTCCCCTGCTGGAGAAGTTCCACCAGTTTCTGGTCAGCGAGACTGAGTCGGTGAGTCAGACCAAACAGAAAATCAATCAGAAATTTCTGTCACTCTGACAGGAATAAGGAAAACAAAATGTCAGAAGTTGCCAGAGAAATACAGACATGAGTTTTATGTTTGCGTTTGTCCTTGCAGGGTAACATCAGCCGACAGGAAGCTGTCAGTATGATCCCTCCTCTCCTCCTGAAGATTGAGCCCCATCACAAGGTAAAAGGAGTGCTGTCTTTGAATGTTAAATCTGTCAGTACTCATTATTTTCTTCCTCTTCTCACTGGGAAACACACATTCCCCGTGGCTTGACAACAGTTGTGTTTAAAATAAATAAAAATAAAAATTTGAAGCGTTGGTCATGCATGTGTTTTTGTTCAGATCCTGGACATGTGTGCAGCTCCCGGGTCAAAGACGGCCCAGCTGATTGAGATGCTCCATGCTGACATGGAAGTGCCATTTCCAGGTAAGAAATGCACTTTAAAAACTGTGAAAGCTGTTTATAATAATTGATTTCTTTTTATTTTAATTAGAACAAGAGGAAATTAACAGCAGTCCCTGCTACTGCAGTGCCACTGCATTAAGAGTATTTAAATCTGACCCAGTCCTTCACCTTTCAGAGGGCTTTGTCATTGCCAATGATGTGGACAACAAGCGCTGCTACCTGCTGGTGCACCAGGCCAAGCGTCTCAACAGCCCCTGCATCATGGTGATCAACCACGACGCCTCCTGCATCCCCTCGCTGCAGGTCCAATCAGACGGCAAGAAGGACATCCTCTTCTACGACCGCATCCTGTGTGACGTGCCCTGCAGGTCAGCAGACGGCTGCAGCACATTGCGTCATATATCTGGCTTGTGTCTGCGTCACTGATGGGTGTTATTTCAGTCGGGTTAGGGTTTAGAAGTCTGAGGAGGGAGTGGATAACGCAGGGTATCTACAAAAGGGCTGTTAATACTAATATTTACTTCTTGATGTTTCAGTACTTGATTAGCGGTAAAACATTACGCTCGTGTAAATGCCTTCTTCACTTGAAGTCTAGCTTCATTTTGTGGCCAAAACAGACCTGCCTTAGTTTGCAGTGCTGGCTGAGTTCGGCCAGCTGTAGTGCTGAAGCCAGGGGTCCCTGCCAAACACAACAGAGGGAGAGGGAGGGGAGGAAAAGCAGTAATGAAGACAGAGCAAGGCAGGCAGGCAGCAGTGATGTGAGCAGTGAGCTATAGCCCAGCGTTTAGACAGTTTGTGCTTCGCAGACATTTTTGCCCTGTGAGAAGTGTCGGGGTTCTCTGGTGGTTTCAGCACCTCGGGCCAAACCGATGATGTGTCTGACTGCCGCTGCTGCTCTCTGCTTCTGTGTTCACACAGCGGGGACGGCACCATGAGGAAGAACATAGACGTGTGGAAGAAATGGACGACCAGCAACAGCCTGCACCTCCACGGGTGAGCAGAGAGAACGCCTGCATGAGCGTGTGCTCATAGTTGCGTGACAACATAGGAATTCATGCACTCGTGTGATAGATCAAATTGACTAAATGGCAAGGGAATGGAGTGTGTTCTTTTGGTGCTAATTAAAAAGAGTTGGCAGTATTACAGAGCATGTATGTGTGTTCGCCAGACTCCAGCTGCGTATCGCAGTGCGCGGTGTTGAACAGCTGGCTGTGGGAGGGAGGATGGTCTACTCCACCTGTTCACTCAACCCTATAGAGGACGAAGCTGTCATAGCAGCACTGCTGGAGAAGAGCGAAGGTAACAAACACTCACAGGCGTATACGACTTAAGCAATATGCACTTTTTTTGTTTTTTCTCCCAAATCGAACTTCAATTGCAGTTTTGTTTCATGCAGTTATTTTATTTCCTTTTACTAAAATGTTTCTTCATGAATAGTATATTGATTGACATTAGGTGGCCTGCTTGATTTTTCATTTGGACCTTTTTTGCTTTTGGCTCTTAACTTGCGGTCACTATCAGCACATACAGTAAGAACAAGTCAAATGTCTCAGCCGTGACTGAATCTCATAGCCTACTATAAACTTCTCAAAGTTGGGAAAACAGATGCACATTTATGAGAAAATCACGTGACCTGACAGCAGCACATCCACTGCAGATATCAGATTAAAAAGGCCATCTTTGACACAAAGTTACAAGCTTACAACTAGTCACTCAATCACTAAACCAGCTGATATTTTGATTTGTTAGTCTGGAAGCTGATTTCTGATTTTAAAAAAACATTTCACCCAACTGTTGGATAAAATATATATTTTATTAATAACATTATTTTGAATAACTTGCTTGTTACATAATAATGAGCCCGTGTCTTGGAAAACTGGACTGATGTTTATATCTGCTGGTATGAAGACAGGCATTCCCTAAAACAAGTGTAAAAACAAAAATTTTGTTTTTATCATTCTAACCACTGGTCACGTTTGCTAAGACACACTGTGACGAGCAGCAGACCTGCACAAGCACGTCTTGATTCTTTAACTTAAAGACCGCCTTCACTTTTGACAGGCTGAGGATTTCACAATATATGAAGATTATATCTAAATATAGTCACTCATTTACTGCCAAGCTGTAATGTCTCTCTTATCCACATCGCCAGGAGCGTTGGAGCTGGCTGACAGCTCAGCTGATCTGCCAGGGCTGAAGTGGATGCCTGGGGTCACTTCCTGGAAGGTACTGGAACATTTAAAAAACATACCAACGACAACAAAGCATGAAGGAAAACAGCGTTAAAATCATGAAAACATTTCGACTCAGTCAGACTGAATTCTGTAGGTCTGTGGTCCTGACTGTATGTTAGTTGGTTGCATCAAGCACTTAAACAATTGTCTCCGTAGCTGATGACCAAGGACGGCCAGTGGTTCTCAGACTGGTCCGAGGTTCCGAGCAGTCGCCACACACAGATCCGCCCCACCATGTTCCCGCCAAAAGACCCAGAGAAGCTGGCTAGCATGCATCTGGAGAGATGGTAAGAACACAGACATACACAGTCAAAGTTTGTACTGTGATACAATGTGGAAGGCTGTGTTTAACCCCCAAACGAGCAAATTCTAAACTAAGACTATGAAGATGTCTTTCCAATGTGGAGATTTGTGGCTTTTTTTTTTTTCAAAGTCTTTGTCTCAAAGCATTTTGTTCTTAAGAATGCAGAAAAATAACACTTTGACCCTTTTCTCTGGTGATTGATGTCATATTCATTAGCTGAGTAATGTGCCTGATATTATTTTCTTGGCACAGCTTTGTGCATGCACATACACGCCGTCTGCAGGGACGCACGTACAAACTCACACCTGCACACTCACATAATGATGTCATTTGTACTCTGCAGCCTTTGCTTTAATGTTTAAAACTGACACAACCGCTGGCCAGCAGAGGGAGCTATTGTCACACATTGTCAAAGCTCAGTTTATTTAATGCTGGAAAAAAATCCTTGTTTATTTTCACAGTAGGTGGCACCATAAAATTCAGAGGCATGATTTGTATGTGTGTGTATGTGTGGTCCAGGTATTCCTTACATTGTGAGGGTGTAAATCTGTTTAGACAGTTGTTTTGTGGGGACCCGCCTTCCTTACGGGGACAAAAAGCAAGTCCCTTAACATAAACTGTTAATTTAAGCTAAGACTTGGTTTACAGTTAAGGTGTGTGTGTGTGTGTGTGTTTTATGTCAGCATGAGGATTCTGCCACATCACCAGAACACTGGAGGTTTCTTTGTGGCCGTGCTGGTGAAGAAAGCTCCGATGCCTTGGAACAAAAGATATCCCAAGGTACTTTCTCACAAACACACACTTAATGGATGATTAGACTGGTAGCCCCCCCACCCCACCCCACCACCACCACATCACTCACCTGTTCAGTTTTACTAACCACAGCTGGGACTTTGTCTCTTCACCCCCCCCCCCCCCCCCCCCTCCCTGCCATCCCCAGCTGAGGAAGGACGTCTCGTCCAGCTCGGCGGCCCAGACTGGATGCTCTCCGGCAGCCACAACCCAAGCAGACGCTCCCCGCCTCCCTGAGAGCGCCTCGGACGACGGGGAAGGGGGAGTCGCAGAGGGGAAAGTAGAAGAGGAGGCACCCAAAGGAGCTTCTTTGGCTCAAGAGACCAGTGCCAAACAAGAGGGAGTGTGTGGGTGAGTCACGTTGGTCTGCAGAGCTAATACACAAAGGAAAACTGAAGGCTCTTGAGTCATAAGAACTAATCAAATAACATTGCAAGGAAGGAGAGATTCTTCCTCTCTCTCCAGACCAACGAACCCATCACTGGTCCTGCAGATTTTTAGCTATTTCCTTCATTGATTTTTTTTTTTGTGGCAATCTTATGATCAATAATCAGTTCACCATTAAAAGCTCTTACAGAATACATGTTTTTCCTCCATGAAATCTTTATTAAAACTATTGACGTGGAATATTTTTGCAGGACAGCCAGAATAAATTCGGTATTTGGAAATTAAATAAACATAAGTAAATGATGGAATCATAAATTATTGTCTGTTTCCTTTGTGTGTTTTTCAGGCCTCCGCCCTTAAAGAAGATGAAGCTGTTTGGTTATAAAGAAGACCCCTTTGTGTTCCTGACAGAAGACGATCCTGTCTTCATCACCATACAGTCAGTATCTTTATGTGTATTAGACATGGGAATGATGATTGTTTTCAGCTTTGTGGTAGTTCTAAACAGGTCTCCTTGTTTTGTTTTTTTTTACTTTCATTTAGATCTTTCTATGATTTGTCCCCGAACTTCCCCAAGCTCAACGTTCTGACCAGAACCCACGAGGGCAAGAAGAGACACTTGTACATGGTGTCCAAAGAGCTGCGCAACGTGCTGCTCAATAACAGTGAGCGCATGAAGGTGTGTGTGTTTTCTTTTCCCAAAAGAATTGTATCACATCACAACCCAGCTTTGATGGTGATCGTAACACATTTCCTCGGATGGAAATCTGATGATCACTACAACAGATCAATAATCAGTTATTTCCAGACAAGGCATCTGGTATTGATCAATTCTATACAGCGTAATCAAACAAACTGGGTTATGATTATCATAGCAGAAACACACAGACTGGCCAGTTTTTGGAAATGGACATATTGGCTTTACATTGGCTACATCAGTTTGTTTTTCATTTGTGTGTGTGTGTGTGTGTGTGTGTGTGTGTGTGTGTGTGTGTGTGTGTGTGTGTGGCCATCAGAGGGAAGCAGCCTAACAGATGGGACCCTCTCCTATCCTAAATCCCTCTGGTCCTCCACCTTGTAGCACCTGCACAGGTGGTGCTGTGTGTGTGTGTGTGTGTGTGTGTGTTTTGTTTCTCAGTCTCTGTTCTCCTGATTGTGTTTGATGTTTTTACACTTTTTAGTCACTTTCTGTTGGCCTGAACCATACTGAATTGTGTGTTTACCCAAACACCTCTGTTAGTTCCGTACAATTATTGATTTCCTTGTCCTCATAATATCTTTTCACGAAGAAAATCTAGGAAATTGTGCTTTTTAATAGTTTAATATTAAGACTAATTAAGAGTTAATTTTTGCTTCACTTCTTATACAACATGCATATTTTTTCTATGCAAATCAGCAACAGTCACCAGCCACTCCTGCTGGGACACGAGAGACCAGCTGCACTTTGTTTACCCACAGCTTCATAATATCTCGTACAGTAGATGCCTTGAGCGAGGCAGTTTGCTGAACAGCAGTAATTATAAAAACATTTCCGTAATATTACAGACCACTAGCAACATAATTTGTCTTTTATTTTGATTTAAATTACCACCCTTGATTAAATTTTTCTGGGGAGATATTAATTAGCAATATTAAATTCAGAAGATGTTGGCATCATCGTATTTGCACACATTCATGGGTCATTCTGCTTTTTTTTTCTTTTTTTTTTTTTTCCTCAGGTCATTAACACAGGGGTGAAGGTGTGGTCTCGCAACAGTGATGGAGAGGAGTTTGGCTGTGCCTTCAGACTGGCTCAGGAGGTAACAAATACACACACACAGCACCCTGATCATCAGCCAGTCACACTAGTTACACATCCATACACAATTTAGTCTATCCTAAAACATCAGTCAGGTGCCCAAATGGACATTGCGTGTTTTTCTTGCTGTAATATTCCTCCCGTTCATACTGACCATTAAGAGATCCCTTCATGATGCACTTTCAATGTAAGTGATGTATGTTGAAGACAAAATCCTCAGCCCTCTTTCAGTGCAAAAATGTATTTAAAAGTTTGTTTGAAGCTAGTTTGAGGCTTCAGCTGTCCAAATAAGTCAAATCAATTCAATATCTCTTAAAATTAGTCTTTATAGTGCCAAATTCCATTTTTTTGTTACCATCCTTGTACGGAAGCTTCTAATAAACTGTGGATTTTGTCCCCCATCACTTACATTGTAAGTGCATTGTGAGGGGATCTTCTAATGGTCTGTTTGAACAGGAGGAATGATTACAGTGAGCAAAACCTGTTTGAATGTTCATTTGGGCTCCTGACTGTTGTTTTAAGACAGACTTAAAAAAAAAACTGTGAACCTGTCCTTTTTAAAATAAATTATTTTCTGTATATCCATCTATTTTTGTATCTTTATCATTTGAAATCTGTTACTGTGAAAATGTAACACTCACCATGAATTTTTTACACCAGCTGCACATTGTCACACAACGCTAAAAATCCTCTTTTTCTATGCTAATTAATTTCATGACATGAAGGGATGCATGAGGCTTATATTTCTGAGACTCTTAACACTCTACATATTCTTAGATTTGATAATAAATCATTGTAAAAATGGCTCCTCTGACGGTTAATACAAGAACTCAGTGCAAACACACAGACACGAACACAGCTGAATAACATGAGAGCCAGACGGAAGAGTTCACACTCTGACGAACCGATAATTGATTCATTTTATATGCACTGTGTAACCGTAAAGAATCTTAATTGTATTCGTCTGCAGATTGTCAACCACATCTCTCCTCTCCTATCAGGGTATCTACACTCTTCAGCCGTATATTCGCTCCAGGATGATCACAGTGAGTGTGGAGGACATCAAAGTGCTACTGACCCAGGAGAACCCCTTTCTCAGCAAGCTGGAGGACGACGCTCATGCTCAGGCCAAGAAAATGGGTACGCACTGCACTGCTTTTAAAATATGATTTAAAGATTTTAATTCCAAAATAGAAGATGTTTACTCAACTAGATGAGCACTTAATATTAATATTATTACATATTTAATACTACAAGTTTTGAAAGTGACAACGAGATGACAGAATTTGGGCGTCAGTCCCAGCCTAGATGTTAGAAAAGTGGATTAGGGACTGTAAGGTTCTCGGCTTGGTGGCTAAAAGTGAAAGAGGAAATTGAACTTCCTGCTGTTTTAGTTGACCTTGAGCAAGGCACTGACCTAACCTCACCAGAGCAGCTGAGCAGTTCCTGTAGTTACACAGGCTCATTTTAAGATATTCATGTAAGTAAGTGTTCAAATGGCAAACTGGATTAAAGCATCTGAAATGGGATTTGGAATATTTCCTTGTTTTAGTTATTAACAGTTAGTGATCTATTTATTTCTCCACAGTAATGGGCAGTATTGTGTTGAAGTACATTCCCAATCCAAAGTAAGTTGTTTTAAGTGTGTATACATATTTCATCATTGTATTTTGAAGTGATGTCCTGGTTTCTGGTCTCATCTGACTCCAACCGTCATCTCCTGTTTGTCAGTAACCCAGCAGAGCCGCAGTGTCCCATCCAGCTGTGTGGCTGGAGGGGAAAGACGTCCATCCGAGCCTTCGTCCCCCGCAACGAGAGGTTCCATTACCTGCGAATGCTGGGCGTGGAGGTCTTCAGAGACAAACAGGGCGTGGGGCAGAAACGAAGGGACGTAGATAAGGAAGGAAAGGAAGAGGTAGCGGACGGAGGGGAAGAAGGAGCGGTGGAAAATGAGGGAGAGCTGGACTTGGAGAACGGAGATGAAAACGGATCATCAGAACCAAAGACCGACGGAGATAAGCAAGGGACTAGCAGCTGAGAATGTAGAGGAGACAGGAAGGACTGACTGAAGATGTATTAAAGCTCTCGTGGTAGAGGAGGGTAAACACTTCTACGGGTTTCTCTGTTCACCACACTGCCACTGCAGGATTCCCTCCGAGAGATAGACTCCCTTGGGATTTTTTTCCCTCTTGGATCCCCCCCCGCCCCTCCTGCAGAAGTCAGCTATTTAGTTTAATGGCTTATTTTATTTTATGTATCTGTTTTTTTTTATGTTTTAACAAATTTATTCCACTGACCAAGTGGCAACAATTTTCTTTCAGTTGTGCATGTTTAGAGAGGTTTTTATTAACTGCCATCTCATTTTCTACACCTGTAATTAAAAAAGTATGGAGTTGATTAAAAGCGTGAAAGGTTAATAACTCTGTCACCAGTCAAATTATTTTATTTTAACAACATAATTTTGGGCCTGTTGAAGTAAATATTTGGGAAGGGATTGTTACAGACAGAATAAAACACAGCTATGAAGAATTAAATAGGTTCTTAAGGTGGTATGAACCTTTAAAACAGTGGTGAAGTGGGTGTCGTGTCACCTGGGGCTGTCTTAAGGCCAGGCCTGATAATGTTTCACCATTTAAAAAAAAAAAAACAAAGCAACATTTATATTAACTACATTTTCATGTTTTTAAGTGAAGAAAAATGTAATAAATAAATAGAATCACCCTGATTTAAAAACCCTGTTAAATATGCAGTTTTGTCCCAACAAAGACTTTTGATGACAGCTCAAAGCAAAATGCAAACTGTCCAGGCAGTCAGAAATAGTGACTGTCAGAGTGATGGAAAGCTTTGTCACTGAATGGATCTCACAGTGATGTATCTCAGTGCACAACACAGTCTGAGACGACCAAAAGAACTAAAGTCAGACTGTATGGTGAAAGCTACTTGTCTCATGGTTTTTCATGGATAGGGCAAGCTAGCTGTTATTCTTACCTTACCTCATATATATGTTATATGAAATATGACCTGTGTGGGGTGAACTGGTGGGAAGCGCATCTATGTGTGCCATGTTTAAAAAAACAAACAAACTATTAAGCAGTGGTTTAAAAAAAAAAAGTATGGGATGAGTGATACATTTCTTTCATTGACGATCAAAACATAAACACCATTACACTTTCCATGACAACAGCATATTTGCCGCATCTTGTCAGCAGTTGCCACGGCAGCTTCACTGCACTGGATGGACTGACATCTCTCCTCCTGTTTATTACCCAGTCCAGCTGCCATGACAACAGCTGTCATGACAACCAGCCCCCTCACCTCTCACTGGTGACGGGAGGGAACAGAGGACAGAGGGACCACAGAGAGCATCCTGCACTCCTCCGCTCTCCTCTCGTTTTCTTCTCCCAGCAGCTCCCTACTCACTTTCCTTCTATATCCTCTGCTGTCGTTCTGTCTCCTTCTTTTATTTATGTTTTTTTTTTTTTATTTGATCCATGACCTCTAAAGTGCACGGCAGTGTGTGTTACCATTCAGGAGAGCGGCTGTCATGTCAATTCCCTTGGCTGGGGACACGCCAGTGACAGCGTTGTTTGCAGCGGCAGAGGGGGGGACAAGTCGTGGGACATGAAGAGTCGATGTTTGAGTTGGATGCAAGGATCGAGTGGAAGAGTAAACCCAGTTGTACCCTGATTTATTTGCTTCACCCCCCTCCACCAACTGTTTTCAAGTAAAGCAAAGGGACATTTTGACTAAATTAGGGTGATTTTTGTAAAGCACTGCTTTTATTGCAGAGACAGATGGTAAAGCATTGAAAAGAAATATTGGACAACCTGGTGGAGGGAGGGGGAAGGGAGATTGGAAGATTTCTTTTTCTAAAATGTGAATAAGGTATTTCAGAATGAGGATAGAACCAAAGCAAAGGGGGAGCTGTTTGTGCTGTCGGTCAAGGATGAACGAGAAGAGAAAAAAAAACGCTCAATTCTTTTCGAGCTGAGTAGAGAATAGCACATGAAAATGGAAGGAGTTGAAAATGATAAAAGCCTTTGGAGGATGAGGAGAGACGAGTGGATGGAGAGGGAGAGAGAGGGTGGGGATGAATAAATTGAATTGGACAGATAGAGAAAGGTTTGGAGATGAGGCAAAAGTTGTTACTGAGTCATAGGCCTATATGTGTGTGTGTGTGTGTGTTTGAGTTAAGCCTGCATGTGAATATGTGTGTATACTTCAGCTAAGCCTGCCTTTGTTTGTGTGTGTGTGTGTGTGTTTTATGTCAGCACGAGGATTCTGCCACATCACCAGAACACTGGAGGTTTCTATGTGAATATGTGTGTATACTTCAGCTAAGCCTGCCTTTGTGTGCGTATGTGTGTGTGTGTGCTGGTTTGTCAATGTGAGTGATGCCTTCTGCCTTTTAGCTTCAATGTTTACTGCCAACCTACTAATACTAGTAATGACATCAATTCCGCACAGGGACACATACATTCACTTAATGTCGTCTTTCTCCTTCATCCTCTGCCACACCTCTCGTCTCTTCCTGTCTTTTACTTTCTGTTTAAATTTCCATCCAGTCCTTGTCTCTAACATTATTCACACCACTCACTTCCTCTTTCAATTTTGATTATCTTTTTCCCTGGTAGAGCTTTCTGAAAGCACTCACAGCCTTCAAAAGTTCAGATTCTAAAATGTTCTCAAACTGTCATCTCAATTTAAGTCTCTGCTTTTATGGCAACATTTTTCATTGGAGCACTGTTGTTTTTCTGTCCTCCATGTTTGTATAATACATTAAGATACGTTTCAGGGTTAAAAAATGTAGCATCAGATAACTACTACATTATAAAGACTAAAAAAAGTTCCTCTCTAAAGTTATTTGTCCTGATAATTTGATACATTTTTAAGGTGGATATTGCTGCACTTTAAAGGTGCACTAATCAATATTTTTATATTTATAATGGCTTCATGTAAAGGCTCACTCATAGTGACAAACTCACAGAAAATTATCAACCAACTCTGCGGACCCTTTGGGTCCTGTTTTATTAATTTTAGCCTCTTTTAACTCATTGTCTCTGACAAAAAAGCTGAGATAAACCCACTTTGAAAAAAAGTTACCTTTTATAAATGCTTTATAAGTGGAACTAATGACTTAATGAATGGTTAATAAATATTTATCAAAGCTTTATAGTTTCTTTTTTTAGCTAGCTCTTCTAGTTTACCAGGAAGACCAGTCTGCTTCCGGGAAAGTGCTGCATTAGATCTGAACCAGTTTACTAACAGATTATTAACATTTACAACTGCGGATGTGATGGATTATCAGGCAAACCCTCTATTAATGACTTAGTTAAACTACACACTTGATGACTTTCCATTAGAAAAAAAGAAGTCCATCACCTTTTACTGATGACTTCTGAACGTTTGTAACAGCAGATTTGAGAGATTTTTTTACAGCCTATTCCAACCCAGAAGTTGGTATCATTAATGTCTTATGAATAAATAGTAAATGATTTATTGACCATATATCAAGAAATTAGTGACAATTTACGAACCCTTTGTCAACCCTTTGCCATTAAATGATACCAAACCCACTGTATTCTACCAACCTACACTCCCTGCCAAGTTAGCGAGTTAGCTTTAGCTGCTGAGGAAAGTCAAACAAATCAGTTAAAGACCTTGTCAGGATTTATTGAAGACCAAAACAGAGCTAAAAGTTGCCAGTGTGAATACTGGATTACATTCATCAGATGCTTGGATACACAAATGCTAAATGCTAATGTTGCTCTGTGTCAGCCGAAGGGCTATTGCTAACATGTAGGCCATATCTAATTATTTGTCAGATTTTGTATTTTCAGCTTTTTACAAAGTTGGGCAAAAATTAAGTTTAAAACAGCTTTAAGAGGAGCATCTTTAAAAAAAAAAAAAATTAAAATAGTTTTTATCTTCTTATTTGGCATTTTATTGAATTCTCAACCAGTTTTTTGACTTGACATGTTATGATATTTTGATGATTTATTACATCATTTGACATTTTTTGCATGATCCTTTGTGTGCTACCTTGTACTATTTAGGGAAATCAATAATTTAACACATGTCCTCTGCTCACCTGAAGATGAACATACATCATTGTGAGTGGAGGCAACGTCTGATGTCACTGGAACTCTAATCCAGACAAGAAGGGAACTCAAAGTACCACAATACTGTGGATGCTGTCCCTTCTTCACCCCTTTCTTTTATTTTCCTTCCTCCTCCTCTTCCTCCTCCACATCTTCTCTCGCTCCAATTTGATGCTCTTGCATGCTTCATGCCCTCTAGCGCTCAGCCTCGTGGACATGCATATATGTTTGGGATTATATAATCAAGCTGTTACGCAACACTAAAAGAGACTGAGGGAGGCAAATTCACACACACACACACACACACACACACACTTGGAGAGAGAGAGAGAGAGAGAGAGAGAGAGAGACAGAGAGGAGGGGGGGTGGTAGTGGTGTATGTGTGTGTGTATATAGTGGTGGGGGAATCTTGTGTTTCATGTTTGGATTAAACCAAATCCCACTCAGCTCTACACACACACACACACACACACACACAACTGCTCGCCCTTTTAAAATCCGCTGGTAAATCTCTGGTTATGGATGTTGGCTCTGTCTGATAGTGTTATTGTGCAAAGCCTGTGTGTGCCTGCATCAATGTGTGCACGTGCGCCCACAAAATATAACAATTTTAAGGCAGCTGCCTCTCCACGTTCACACATGCACAGAGACAGACCTCGTCCCATGCGATTTTTTTTCTATCTCCGATACACACACTGTTCTCTAGTGTATGACGCTGCAGCTTTCGCAGGCTTTAATCCTTTTTTTCCCCCTCCTCATCCTCTGTTCCTGACTCGTGATAAACGTGTGTGCATGCATGTGTGTCCATGCACACTCCTCATATGGCACCATTAGCACTGAATGTGCCGTCTCCCAAGACTGGATCAAGGGTTTAAAGCTGAATTTACCTCTAATTTGTTATGAAATTAATTCTCACAGGTGAGCAAACACCCACTCCTGCATTAGGCCAAATTAAAGCCTCAAGAGGAACACTTCAGTCCTCTTCACATTTATTGTAATCTACAGCTAAACAGCACCCACATCACAATGAATCTCTCTGCTTGCACATCACTCGGTGTCCCTAAGAGAAACAAAATAAGGTCAAACATTAGACCAATATTATAATCAAATCTGCTTAAATCAGTGATGTGAATATGTTACCATCTTTTTAAATGATTAGGTAATGTATACATGTACGTATTATGATTATCGCTATTTACCAGGGTTTAAAAAGAAGGATTTGGGAGTCTAGATGCACTAAATCCCTTCGTATCGGTCAAACCCAAGATCACCGAACAGTCCAGGGTCATTGCTTACAAACTGTACTTACTTGCTGCCTGTCAGGTTGACTGATCTCATATACGGTCCAAAGATTTATCCTCTTCAGCAGCATGGAGAGAAAGATGGGGTAGTATTTCAGAATGACAGTTTGGGGTTAGTAACCTGCCTGTGCCCCCAAGTGTGCTGTCTTTAACTATTGCCTCTGTCTTTCTATTCATATATGTCTCTGTGTCTCTGTCTCCTCAGCTCTCATCCTGTCTCTGCTGATAAATCACTAGAAGAGAATTAATAATATAACATCCGCTGCATTAACACTGTACACACATGGGATTTCCCTAGCTTTAAATAGGCAGTCCATTCAGATTCATCTATCCTAGCAGATATGCTGCTGAGCTTTCCGGTACTTTACAGTTCAAAGACTGCACCAGGCTCTTCAACAACAGTTCTGTACAGTACCAGAAAATAGTTCTGGAGGCTTTTACCATCACTGAACCCTTTAAGAATGTATGAAATGCTCCATATAGCGGCTGTATTGAAAGAACAGTAGCTTGAAGAGAGAAGGATGGAGAGTGTTTCTGTTGGTGCCTGTGGAGGCGTTTGTTGATGTGGAGGTTTACTGGTGCTCTGAAGGAGTACTGAGGCACTTTGCTTACAAAATAATAAAAAAACTAAAATTTGAAAAAATAAAATGAAAGCCTCCATTACATTACTAATTACAAAAGAACAACTTGTTGACCCTTATTCAAAACTAACCAGCCTCTGCACACGTTCTTCTCTTCATGGTCATGAGGACCAGTTTCTCTTTCCTTTTGTTTTGCTTTAAAAGTGCCTTGAAACACTTACCTTACTGTCATGTCCCAAAGGCAGTCTAAATGTGATATGAGAGTCAGACACTGTAAGATTTCATTAAGTCCTTCTGAGAGTGCCAGCTCTGAAATGCTTGTGATAATAACCCCTATAGACCAGCTGCACCATAATAGGCTAAGTTCAGACTTAGCCTATTTTAAAAGTAAGTGTTTGATGAAGTGATGATTTATGAATCATTAAATTGACACAGGTTGCACCACAAATGCAGAGATTAGTTGTTAATACTGTATATACACCTGGGAAGTGCCAGGTATAACTGTTGTGTAGCTAAATAGCATTAGCTTCGTAATATGTAACCTGTTTAGAGTGAAGACAGAGAGATAATATGGAATTTGGTTGACACATTGGACATGACACTCGATGAAATGTCTAATAATGTTGTAAACTGATAAGAATTTCAATTATATTTCACAAAAATAACACAACATGACTCAGACTAAAGTATGTTGTCCCATATTTTGCTAATGACCTACTACTGTAAACTAGGTTGAAATGATCTTAAGTTTCCCCACTCATTCCAAACTGCATGAATACTAGTAACTTTGAAGTTAACTAAGTACATTTACTCAAGTACTGTACTTAAGTACAATTTTGAGGTACTTGTACTTTACTTGAGTATTTCCATTTGATGCTACTTTATACTTCCACTCCACTACATTTATTATATTGTACTTTCTACTCCACTACATTTATTTGACAGCTTTAGTTACTTTTCAGATGAAGATTTGACACAATGAATAATATAACAAGCTTTTATACAACACATTGTTAAAGATGAAACCAGTGGTTTCCAACTTTTTTGGCTTTTGAAATCTTACAAAAAGCAGTGTGTAGTCGGGGTCACATTTCAGATGTCTATGAGTTGTTAACAGCTCTACCAAATATTGATTTTTCCCTCTAAACTTCTCACATGCTTTCATTTCAACAAATGTTCAAATGATCCAATATTTCACCAAAAATCAAAGATTAGAGAAAAAGTCCAAAACCTGAAAACAGATTTGTGTATCAGAACTTTGTTTTTTTTCTTTCCTCTCCCATTAATCATCTCACGACCCCTCAGATTTATCTGGTGACCCTTTGGAGGGGCCCGACCCCTAGGTTGGGAACCACAGGACCAAACTAGTTAACTGTATATAAAATAGTTGAAACTAGCTCCACCTCCAGCAGCTACAACAGTAACATGCTGCTCTAACACTGATGCTTCAGTATTAATAATCTAATGATGTCATATATAATAATATATCAGTCAGAGGATACTTTCACTTTTATACTTTCGGTGCATTTTGCTGCAAAGGATTATAAATATAGGATATATTTGAAAAAAATGGCAAGTTTAAGATATTGTTTGCCCTAAAACTGGTTGAGTAATTAATTACTAAGAATTTAAGACAGACTACCCACAGATTTGGTTATGGATGTTTATTTTCTACTTCACATTTATCTACAGGTCACTTGTAAAAACTTTTGCTTAGTATGAAACAGAAAATTCATCGCAATATTAGGAAAAATATTAGGATTGTCTTCTGCTAAATGTATCTCAGGGGTATTGTTAGTAGTAGAAATGAGATATATTGTTGATTTTGATTCAACACCTGCAGCTGCTTTTCAGTACAAATAGAGGAAGTTCTTAAAGACAACACTGGATCCTGTAATCTGATTTACCATGATAACTATGTCCCTGACCTTTTGGGTTATTTTTTAAACCAGGGAGTGCTGTTCCTGTTCAGTGTCAAACCAGAACCCCAACCAAAAAAATAAAAAGACTTGCTTTCCGGTGTGGAGGGGATGATGGAGGAGGAGGAGGACGACAGGATGTGTGAGGGGAAAGTAATGGCTGCTGGGATGACGGGGTGAAGGGTAAGGGTCCTGGAGAGGTAAGGGATAAATGAGAGAAGAAGAGATGGATGAGGTTGATGAGGAGAGAGACAGAGAGTGAGAGTTGGAGTTAGGGGTGGGGGTGGGAGGGGGGTGTTGAATAGCGGGTACAAGGCTTTATTTAGTGCATGCCTGCAGGTGTTGCCTAGTAACAGAGAGGAAACAGATCGAGGGAAGAGAGCTGGAGAGCACATCCCCCTTTATCTTTTTCACTCTTTCTCTTTTCTGCTCCTGGCCTTACCCTCTTCCAAAATCCCAATGCATACACACACTCACACACAAACAAAGACACTCTCTCTGTGTCGTTCTCCCTCAGACTCTGTTACACACACACACACACACTCTCACACACACACACACGCACACAAGCAAAAGCCTGGTCCCTCATTAGCAGTCAGGATGGCTGCTGTCCTCCTGTCAGGAAGAAGACGAGGAAAGGAGGGCAAGGAGAGGCAGGAGGAGAGAGATGAATTAGGGAGGAAAAGTAGACATGGAGATGAGAAAATGCAGCGAAATCTTCCTATAAAGAAACATCCACCAAGATTGTTACCATAGCATTTGTTACTCCGTTACACTCTCATCATTTGCTCCGTGAAAGCTTGTTTCGGAAGGTTGTTCTACAGTTTATGGATTAGTGTGATTTCCTATTGATCATACACGACACATCTGACCAACATGATGGCTTTTAATGAGTCTGATTTATATTCAGTGTCTTACTTGAGAGCTTATAAAATGAGTAAGGAAGGCAGCTCAATAAACCGCTCAATGTGCTGTTGTATCTCACATCCAATCACGGCCCTTGGCGGCATTGATCAAGGTTAGATTGAGGGCACTCTGGGTGTGAGTGTGTGTGTGTAATCCACCCAGTTGCCTGCAACCTTTAACAAGGTTGCAGAACAGATAAGGGTGGTACACTGGAAAGAAAAAAAAAAGACAGACAACAGATAATCAAATCTACATTAGAAATTTCCATGTTGTATGTCGTGATTAAAAAACTGAACGGATCATTCACCGTCCACGCACGGAAACACACAAATGGCATAACTGATGTGGCTAATGATCCATGGATGTGTCTAATGCCTGGATTACCAATGACTGCCTCTACTGTGTTTTTAATCTTTCTGTTCTCTTTAATGTCCACGTGTATGCAAAAGGCTACATCCTCGGGTGTTTGCAGCACTGCGACTGTGAGTGTGTGACCGCTGTCTGCTGCTCATGTTCATGCATGCATGTCTTGGTGGTCTGGGGAAGGGTGTGCTTTGCATTTTAACATCCCGTCCCTCACTACAGACGTCTGCTAAGGCTTTTCTCTCTTCCTATTCTTTGGTTTTCCCCTCCAGTCCCCGTCCAGTGTTAGCAGTGTGTCTCTGTGGCTACATTCACATTACAGGCCTAGATGCTCAACTCTGATTTTTTTTAGACAGATTCGATCTTTTTGTGTTGATGGGTAACGTACATGTTTGTAACTGATATGTATCCAGCTCTGGTGTAAACAATGTTGAGGTCCTACTGCCATGCATGCACAGATTTAATGTGAGTTGCATGCCTACAAGAGTAACAACAATAAGGTAATTTGTGCAACAGTCAAATCATAAACATGGATGACATGGCTGTGCTAGCTTTCGGTTAACATAAGTAGGCTACCTTCCACTTTGGCTTGCATCGAGGCTTCTCCATAAATGTCCAACAAATCTGAAACATCTTCGACTGTCTTTTGACCCCCGACACTGTTGTTGCTCTCCTCCATGTTTATTTTTTACTGATGATAGGAGTGAAGAAGTGAGAGATTAACAAAAAAACACAGAATCTGTGGCCCAGATCTGATGTGAAAAAAATCTGATTTAGTTTGTTCACACTCCCATAAAAAATCAGATGAGTCAGTTGAAGGGGGAAAAAATCAGTTTTGGGCCACTTCAGCATTTAATGTGAACAAAGCCTATCCATCTCTTGTTTGGCAGAGAGGGATCACCTCGCCCAAAGTCCCAAATGGACTGAAATGCAGATCCTTAAAACTGGAACCTTATTGATTGAAAGGTTCACATAGCGTATCCTACCTTAAAAGAACTCACTGATAATCAATGCTGTGACTGTTGCCAGTGGACAGCAGTCAGAATTGATTGATTGAATTGAATTAATCAAGGCCGACCCTGATGCACAATTGCGTACACATGAGGAGAGTCACGTTAATCCACCGCAAAAAGCTGTCTGGCTTCGTAGCTGACATCTAGTGAAAGAACTGGAAGAGGCTAAAAATACATTTTTCCCACATGCACTGTGCCATATAAAATATTTATAGTGAACCCTTGTCTGCTAAGAATGGCAAGAGATGTTAGAGAGAGAGAGAGAGAGAGAGAGCGAGAGAGGGAGAGAGAGAGAGGGGGGAAGTAGCTGCCAATGCTGGCTGTTGCCTCCATCCCAGTGCCAGAGCTTACATAAGAGCTAACTGCAGTTTGAAACAGAAGAGTACAGAGCTTTACACTCTCTATCTGTATTTAACACACACAGACGCTCAAACAGAGAGTGACATAGAAAGACAGACAGGAAGAGAGAGAGGAATGACTCTACTGTGTTGTTTCTCCAGGAATCTATTTATATCAGCTCTTTTTATACTCTACAACTCGCTGCTACGCATGCCTTGATTTCACCAAGCTTACAGTTGTGGGTGTAATCCATCATCCGAAGCCAAAAGAAGCAGTAGACTAAGAGAAACGTGCAAGGGAAGAACACAAAATTATAATTTAGATTGCACTAATATTACATTATTCATGTTAGTATAGTAGATTAAGTCTAGCTGAAATGTATCACAGTACTCTGCAGTTATTTAGCTGTCACACTGTCCATATTTTGTACAATTAGGGACTTTCAGAGATCATTCCTCACTTGTCAGGAACTTGACAAGTTGGAAATACCCATTTTACAAGCTTGACAGTTTATATTTTGGCCCAATATTTTTTGAGCAAACTGGGGAAAAGCACTTCTGTACAGAGGACATTGATTTATTTCAGCAACAAACCAGCACATTAAATGTACAAATTCATTCAAAACTGGTTACTTAAAAGCTCTTTATTTCTTGTAACCAAAAAATACGTCTTCACTGCACACAGAGCCACTTTTTGCCTTAATGTGTCAGGAACTGCTGTGAATCTATGAGGAACTGTCCATTTCAAAGCATTTATTCAGTAAAATGTCACATATTTTACAACATGTAATAAACTGATAATTATATAATATGAACTATTTTATAAAAACAGTGATCTCCCGACCTCACATTCTTGACTTGAACTCCCCCAACCACCGTCATTTTCACAGTACAACATTCCCAAGCTTGGATAGTGATGACATAGTGTACATATTATTGAGTCAAAGGAAAAACATTAAGAAACACCATATCTTAAGTTAGATATTGATACAATGACGTGCACTAAAACCCACATAAAAATATGAAAGGAAACATCTGCAGCTGCTAAAAATACATTTTTCAAATATCTAAGGACTAAAATAGCTTTCTGATGTTGGTTCAAAACAACCATCAGAGCTCTTCTAATGTGATTTTGGTACTATGCCATAGCTGCATAAAATAATGCGGTTTGATATTGACCTTGGCTGTCTCGCGCTCCTCTGTCTGGCTGTGTATTCTGTGAAAACACCATCTCAGATGACACCATTTCCTATTATGGAAGAAGAGAGGAAGGTTTCACTCAACATTCACAACATTGCTTTTTCATTAATAAAAGCTACATGTATTCCCATGTTGAAGTTAGAGGTGTGGTGATGTTGCTCAGTTTTGAGATTTTCATTCGGCTCTTGCTTTTACAGAAGAATACTGAATTAGAGAACTAAACTACAAACAATTTCCTGCTTTCCTTTAAAACATCTATAATCAGAAATGCGGATGCTGAGTAGAGCTGTGTTTGGGATGTTTCACTATCATTTAGAGGGCATCAAATACACAGACGCTAGCCATCTAGCTTGTTAGCTGACATACAGCACTACTAATGAGCAACAACAGATATCCTAACTGAATGATGATAGAGCTGCTTTTAGTCTAATCACTCCACACATCCGCCATTCTTCAAACTGTTTTAAGTGTCCTCCTTTAATTTATCTGGCAGATGTTTGCTCGTGGAGCCAAATCAATTTTTGATGGCCCCAATTCTTCACACACACACACATGCACACAGGCACGCACGTACACATAAAATGCATTCATGATCTATGTGCAAATCCTCCCACACACACAGCCTATCTTATCCATACATCTGTGTATCAGCAGGGAAAACAAATTCATTATTTAACATGGTATTTCCAAGTGAGACACCAGTGTACTGGGTGTGAATGCATAATGCATGCAGGCTGTATAGAATGAAATCACATCTCCGGTGTCGCTCTCTCCACACAGTAAAGCTTCATCTCATCCTACGCTGGATATACAGCATCACTTATGCACACAGTATTTCATATTATTTCTTATCCTGCTGTGGGGAAGAAGAAGAATTGTTGAGCTCCTACTCAGGCTGGAACCCACAGCATTATTGTATGTCACCCTGTGGGAATTAGCATGATCATAAGATAATATATTATCTGTGATCCATATGTCATCGACGCAAAAGCTCCTCCAGTATTTCATGTATTTTTGAAAGACAGCTATATACATCATGGATTGACTTATGTACAGAGAGGGAGGGAGGATCTATAATTCAACACAGGCTTTTTGATGGCTCTTCCCCAGAGGATTCTAGTCCTCTGGTTTTTCTTCTCTGACCCTTTTACAGCCTCTTTCTGCCTCTGCCGATCCTCTTGACATTCACTCGGTCACCAATTGAAAACAGCAAGTGTTTCTCTCTCTGTGTGAGAGAGCGCTCGATGTATGTGTGTGTCTACTAGTGTGTATGTTTGTGTGTCCTGCGAGTAGAAAGCGGTTCTCTGGCCAGCTCTCCGCATGGCTGATCTCAGCCACGGCTGATTCTGGGAAATCTCCTCAGCATCGTGTGTGTCAGTGAGGATGGGGAAGAGGAAATGGGAGACTCACAAATCACATCTCATCTAATGAAGCTAATATAATTCAGATGGAGAGGAGCTGAGCCCCTGCTGTCTGAGCTGTGTGGCCTTATTTCACTGTCTTGTTACATCTCTTTTTGTTTTGAGTATTAAAATATTCCCTTTTCACTGTCTGTACTTGCTTCATTGAGGGTCAATCTTCCTGTATTTATATTAAGTACTGAAGTGATTAGACGATCAATACGTCAACTAGCCTTAAACAAAAAAAAATGGTGGTTTGTCAGTGAATTCAAATACAACATCCATTACTTCTATAAAAATGTATCTTATAGGCGTTTTCTGATCTAATACCTGCTACTATCATTAAGGTTTGGTTATGTTTATGCAACTAAAACTACTTGGTTAAGGTTAAAGGCGTGGTTAAAAGAAACTGGTAAATATTGGTAATAGGTACATTGTGAACAGTGGTCTGGTCCCCAACCACACACCCTGATCTGCTTCAATGAGATTTTGCGGTGCCATGGCTTTGTCACACTACTTCCACTTTTGCATCAGAGAGAGGTTTGTGAGGTTTTTCTAACTAGGTCACCTGACAGGAAAACCTCAAACACTGCAGCATTTGAAACAATGACAGGTACCTTTGATTCGGTGAGGGCAGTCTTACAGGATAGGTTCACAATTTTCCAAGCCTGTCTCAAGTGCCTGTGCGAAAAGTGAAACAGATTTTGCTCGCTGTAATGGTTTTCTCTGTTCATACTGGACATTTGAAGATCTCCTCCAAATGTGTTTTCAATGTAAGTGATGGGGAGACAAAATCCACAGAATTCAAAAGTTCATCTGTAATGTGAGGCTTCAGCCGTCTGAGTTCATCAAATAAATCTTCCACAGTTAGTCTTTTTTAGTAAAATATTCCGTCTGGCACTAAAAAGACAGTAACATTGAAAGATACTGAATTGATTTGACTGCTGAAGCTTCATATTAGCTTCAAATAAACTTTTAAATAAATTTAATTTTTAATAAAAGGGGGACTGTTTCAGGACAGACTTGAAAAATTGTGAACCTATCCTAGACTACTGTAATAAAAAAAGACATTAGACAGAGTTCTGACTAAAAGAAAAAAAGCTGAACATATCACACCAGCCACAGAATCCATTTTAAATCTAGTTTTTAAGTCACTGAATGGGTCGGGGTCCAAACACATCTATGATTTACTTTCACACTATGAACCCGCGAGAAGTCTCAGGTCTTCTGGGACTGGTCTGCCGACTGTTCCCAGAGTCAAAACAAAAACATGGTGACGCAGCATTTAGGTATTACACTGCTCATTGTTGGAACAAACTCCCTGAGAACCTGAGAAACGTGCCAACGCTAGCTTCTTTTAAATCCAAGCTAAAAACTTTTATGTTCCACTACTTTCCCTTCAACTGATGAAAAATGGTGAATGATGAATTTTTAGATTGTGAATTGCTGAATAATTTTAACCTGACAGAGGTTTTATTGACACTTTTATTTGATCTCTTCTGTGCATGTATGTGTACGTATATATGTATATATTTATATATTTCTTTTTTCTCTTTTTTTAATTGCTGTATTTTTATGCCTTTAAATGTCTGTTTATGCCTTGTGTAAAGGACCTTGAGTTGTCTTTGTGTATGAAATGTGCTGTACAAATAAATTTGCCTTTAACGCCATCCACTCTGTAGGCTGTAGGTATGTATTTGGGGAGAGACTTCCAGAGGGAGAGGATGATCCTATCACTCCAGGTCCGGTGCTTTGTCCTGGATGGCAGGGACAGGAGGGTGCCATCAGGGGCCGGGGGAAGAGGTGTATTTAACGGACAGATATGAGAGTGTTATTGATCTTTTCATCCAACTCTCGGTGAGAAAGCCAATACATGTATTTCCCAAAATGTTGGGAAAACTACTCTTTTTGAAGAAAATAAATGACAGACTAATTCACAGTGAACACAGTTTCCCTCCCAGTAAAAACTGATAAGAGGTGTAAACAGCCAGCTCTCTAAACAGATATCAACCACTGGCTATTTTATAGAAACCATTGATTTAAGCTTTTTCACTTAAAACAAAACCCTTTTTCTTATCTAACAGCCCCCAGTGTGCTGCTAGTTACGCTGATGTATCCTCTGACTTTATCATAAAGATTTATGTTCACTCTGAAAAGGAAGGTACGATTTTCCAGAGAGACAAACTGCATTTAGGAGGTTTTACCCTCCACTGCATCCATAATCCTGAATAAAACAACACTGCAGGTACGACGCCACCCATATAAAACAGCTTCTCATTCTGACTAAGCTTACCCCACGAAAACAGCTGCCACATGCCCGCATCTCTCAGACTGTCGAAGCTCTATTTTATCACGCTACGTGTTGCTTTTACAAATCACATAAACAGCTTCCTCTCGGGAGGGAGGGGGGGGGGGGGGAGTGTCATTTTTTTGGAATAAAAGCAATAACCTGAATACATAAACACAGTCATGGTCACCTTCCTCTCTTGTCTCACTCTGCCTCCTGTTTTTTTCTGTCTCTCTGAGCTTTGCTGAGGTTGTTGAGGATGTTTTCTGTGTCAAGGTAACCTTTAGGGGATTCAGTCTTGTTGTCTCACAATTGAATAATGACTGTTTTTGTCTGTTGCTTCCACTTGCGCAGGAGCGCACACAAACACACGCTTGCACACACACAGATATGGCTTTTTTTAGTATGCTTACTGTGTTGACTAATCAGAAAATTAAGCTCCTTTGCTCGCCCCGGTGTGCTCAGAGTATTGTGTCATCAATATCTCGCTCGCTGTCTCTGATCCATACACTGCTCCGTCTCTCGCCCGCCCTAATGAGCAGCGGGGAAAACATCAACTAGACAAAAACACAAGTGCTCAGGGATCAATTAATTGGGATATGTCAGCAATGATGATAACAGTGTGTGTGTGTGTGTGTGTGAGGGAGGGTGTGCGCGAGTGTTCATTTAGTTTTTGCAAATTTGTGCAGGTCAGCAGATATGTGTTGCCGTAACTACCTGCTGAACAGGTGCTGACGAAGACAGAATTTTCACATTAGATTGTAGATTTTGTAACATTTTGCACAAATTGTAAGAGATCTTAAGAGATTAGTTTGAAGCTGTAGTATTAGTAGTATTTGGATAGAAAGTCCTTTTTCACAGTAGTCATTTTGCCTGGCAGTTGATCTAAAAGTGACTAATTGTGATCCTTAAAATAATGGTTAATGGTCCAAAAGATAGTAGAATTCACAATATTAAGAGAGGAAGTGATAAAAACAGATACCCTGTGGAAAAAAAGTCGTGTATGTGCTCTTGTTTTTGAATCTGGTTCTGAAGCTAAAAATACATATTGTCGATGGAGTGAGATCACTCCAGGTACATCCGATGAAAAGCAGCTTGTTCAATCAATTTGAATCAGGTGATATTACACTTAAATATGCGAGATCACACCACTAGTATTCAAGACGTCAAACTGAAAATGGAAGAAAATTGGGTTGTCTCACTTTGTCGTCACAGGTTTTCACATCGGTTTAAGGTCCCTGGTTCGAAATGCAGATGGGACCTTTGTTGCATGTCCTTCCCAATCTCTCTCTCCTCATTTCCTGCTATCTCTCTACCATCGACTATATAATAAAGTAAATAAAATTAATTAAAAAAGATATTTATGACATGATAAAGTTGCAGTCTGTCCTGCCTTAATAGGTGCAGCAAAGCTAAGAGGAGAGTGAGGGAGATATAAATCAAAACACACACCTCTGTACACACCCACACACATCTGAGAGGAGGTCCAGTCAGCCAAAATAAGTGAAATCACCTGTGTGGGTGTAGCATAGGTGTGCACGCCAATGCTGTACTACTCAAAGTGACTGATGACAGACATGTTTTGCTGCATAACCTACTGCAGCTGCTTTTTGCATGAGTTATATAATACAATATGGATCATGGTGATACATCATCTGTTGTTCATGCTGATTATTAAGGAAATTTTTTCGTTTTTTTACAACCTGGGTCATAGTTTTGGCCATCATTCCTTCTGGTTATGGAATTTTTAACTCACCAACTTCATCGCTGAGATCAGGGGGCGCTGCGAAGCGATCTGATGATTGTTTTGACATATTTTCTAAACCAGTTATCCAGAGGTAAAAGTTAATGCACTGTAAACGATACACAGTAATACCTCACTGCATAGGAAAAGTCAAAGTCAGTCTGCAAAATACATATTTTTATTTGCAATGGACAGATGAGGTAAAGATGTAAAGTTGTTTAAAAATGTGTTTTAGAAGTTGGGTTCGTGTGCGACCAGTCTGTGCTTGCCATTCTTGCCTGTTGGATTCCAAATTCCAGCAATGATGTCGAAAAAATGTCAACATGGCTGATAGATGGAAAAAACTACATAAATAAGACCCAGGCTGTAAAACAAACAGAAATGTTCCTTTAACATTTTTATCATTTCTTTTTCAGTGCACCAAATTTAACCTTCACAAAACGGCTTGACTGTTATGTTGAGGTCATTTTTAATCTCTCACCATGACTAGTGCGCACACTCTCTTTTACACATCCACTGACAGGCGCCCATGTGTCAGATTAGGGTGTCCACTCGACACACATGGAGGGTTTCCATCAAGCTGCAGGCCGACTGATAAAAGCACAAGAGCAGAGGACGGCCTGTCCTTACTGAGGATGTTCGAAACAAAGTCACTGACTGCAGTAAATGAAAGTAGGACAATGCAGGGGCCAGGCACAGGACACAGCAGCCTGAAGTGGGTCATTTAAATGTATGCAAGTGTAGCAGCCAATGAGGCACCCAGGTGTGACATTAGCTCACAATGCAGATATGAAACAAAACCACAATCCAATCAGTTTGAATAAGCTGTAACTTTTATTGCACATTCCTGTTTGGTCTTGCAACGACCTTTCACCTTTTTGAACTTTTAAGACCTCGGTCTCGACCAAGCGCTCAAGTCAGGAGTGGGATGAAGTTGCCCAAAGTAACTGATCACAGGTCAGATGTGCACATTCCCTTCACAAAAAGTGAGATTTGAAGCATTGGGAGCTCATACTGATCCTAAATCTGTGACTGAGGGGAACTTCAGTCCAGATCTTTGTGTTGACTGCATTACCCATAAGCCAAATCACTGTCTAGAGCAGGACCAATGGGGAAGGGACAGTAGTGACATCATGAAGGGGATTAGGAAGTTTTCTAAGGAGCGAGGGAATTTTCTCGATTCCACTTTGATGCACTCCGTATAGTCTCCAAAAAGAAGGAAATACTCCCTTTCAAATCTTGAGGCTTTGCAACTTTCCGACTTTCTTAAGTCCCTGAAATCCCCCCAAATAAACACACCTTCCCCCGTCACACAAGTACATAGGCTATCATTCTTAGTAGGATTTTTTTTTTCTGCTCGTTTTCTTGTGACAATACCTGCAACATGCTTCAAATCTTCATTTTGGCAAACCACAAATAAATTAAAACACAAACATTCATAAAACACAATGTGACATTTTTAGGACGCTTAGAAAGAAAAAAGAAAATACATACAGTACAGAACCCAGAAAAGAAAAAAAAAAAAGAACCAGGAAAGAGAAGCATTTGCATTTTTGTTTTTCCCCATGTTTTTTCTTGCTTTTCTTGAAAAAAGATATACAGTAGCTAGCTACCAATCACATATCACATGCAGATATAATACAACATAATCAGTTCACCCAGTTAGTGTCTGCAAACTACCAGTCTAAACTATATCACAAAATTATTCTCTTGAAACCAGCAAACACTCAGCTTTTGAGATATTTTGTCTTAATAATAATTCAGTTTACAGTTTTCTCCGCTGACAAGCGGAGAGAACACTATACGATCGACCCTGAAATGACTAGCCAAATTGAAAGAGGACTAACACGCTTTCGTACATGATCACATACCAGATGGTGTGTTGTATCTTTTGTCTCTTTTTTTTTTTTTTCTCTTCATGATGGGAGTGTAACATACATATTTGCTCACACATGCGCTCGCATACAGACGGACATTTGTTATCGACCACAAACGCAACGCGAGGGGGGCTTGGGAACGCAGCTCGACTCGATCCAAACACGGCATGCTGGCAGCGCGGCTCTGCCTCAGCTCAGCAGGTTTAAACATCCTGCTCCAGGATTACGGTCGGGCCTGCTGAGAGCTGACTGGCATCGAGATGTTCCTCTACCCCAACCTCTCCTCACCTAACCCACTTTCTGCTCTCCCTACTCTCCTCCCTCTCCCTCCCTACCCACCCACCCCAAAAAACAGGGCAGGGGCGGAAAGTGACAAAATGTCAGCACCGAGCGGGAGGTTTGACATCCTCCATCCCTCTGCTCTCGCTGCTCTTCTCTAATGACGCTCTGCTGAAATGTCAGACCAATTAGCAGCTTTCCCTCTGACATTTAACTGGCAGATAGGCTAGCAAAACAAACACACGAGGAGCCCACTGGACTGGGCGGACAGATAGTCTGTGGCTAGTAGGGGCCCGATTGATTGAGAGAGATGCTGCTGCAGCCGTAGAGTTAAAATTAGATATTTATAAAGTCCTTTTCAGGGTTGGAACTCAGGAACTGTGTGTCCATTAAGTAATCACAGAGGGCAGAGCGAATAATATCTGTCTTCGGCCATTTTTCAAGCCACCTGACATTTATGAGAAGCAGTCGGTAGTGATCAAAGCTTCCCACAATTCCCTCTCCTCTCTCTATTGCTGTCAGTCTCTCTCTTTCAGCAGACATCAATCAGGTGGGCTCTGAAGCGTACGCTCGTTTAAAGCACCACTCCATCCACGCCGGTGCTCGAGCTCCTGTCTGTCTTCATTTCTGGGTGTTACCGCCACAGTCGCGGCTGCAGTGCGTGTGCAAGAGTGTGTTGTATGGGCTGGTGTGTGTATGTGTGTGCGTTTCTGGATGCACAGCTAAACGTCCGATGCGTATTTTTCAACTGACCTCTAGTTCTTTAGTTTTCGGAGAGAGAGAGAGCCAGACGAGGCTATGTGCACATAGATATTCCCTCACAAACACACACGTGTTTACAGTAACAATAATCAGGAGCTGACATAGACAGTGGGACAAGACAACTAAGTTTTAGCAAAAAACAGCACTCCCTTTAGGCCTCTGTGTCATTCACAGTAAATCATATTTTTCTCTGTTTAAAGGGTTGTCTCCCTCACACACACACACACACACGCACGCACACGTGCACACATGCATACTGAGGCCTGGCCTTCAGCTGTACCATCTGGTATCTAAATCATGGGAATTACAGTCTTCTTCCTCTCCTACACACACACACACGCATACACACACGCACACAAACATGAGACACACAAACATGAGAGTAGAGAGAGAAAGAAAGAAAGAAAGAAAGAAAGAAAGAGGTGATTGACTGTCTTTCTATTTATCATACATAGTCTCCGCATAAAGCAACATGTGACTTCTTTTTTTTTTTTTTTTTCTCCGTTAGAAATCAATATCCATCTACGCAACAGTGAGCTCTAAATTTAGCCACGAGAGACGGAGAGAAAGAAAGAGAAACAAAGTGAACGAGCGAGCTAAAGAAAGAAAGGAAGAAAGGGATAGAGAGAAAGAAAGAGAGCACAGCTCCATGTAAATTACAATCGTCATGTTGCATTGAACTGTGAGCAACGGCACAGTTGAAAGAAAGGGGAAATGAAGGAGTGAATGAATGAGTGAGTATAAACGCCAGTGTGCTGCCCGTCTATTAAACATTAACAGCTTCATTTATATGTAAATGACCCGACAGCTACAGAGAGAGAGACAATGGGAAGTAATGCCAGTTCAGTGCTATAGAGAAGAAGGAAGCGAGGGAAGGGCAGAGAGGAGAGGATGGGATGGCGAGGATGGACGACAGGAGAAGGGGATGAGTCTCCTTCATTCAGTAGTCTTTCACATGGGTCCACGCTGTCCGATTTGTCCGACTGCACGTGCATGGGTGTGCGTTGGGCAAAAAAAAACAAAAACAAAAAAAAAAACAGAAGAAGAAGAAAAAAGAAAACAATCCACCGACAGTAACGCACACTCCGATGCACGTGCATACACTCCCAGCTGATGTCCGATGGAGTGATGGAGTGAAACATACACACACACATACACACACACACCTCCCTCGCAAGCCTTTCCGAAATGGGGGAAAGAATCTCCCTCCTGGGCGAGAGGGAGGGGGACGAAAGTCGCACCTTGGAGGAGGAGTGACGGTGATGTCTGCTCTCCGAGAGTTTCGGTGGAGATGAGGACGAAACGAAAAATCCAAAAATAACAACACAGACACACACGACTAAAAGGGGGGGGGGGGGAGAAAAAAATCTTGAGTGGAACAGCAAAAGGTGAAGATGAGAGATTGTTGAGTTAGCGTGGTGTGTCGTTTTGCGTGTCGGGGCTAGCTGGGTTTGTTCCGGCTAGCGCGGGGGTCGGAGGGTCGACGGCCCGGCGCTCAGCCGTCGGACACGGGCGGGGACACCCAGCCGTACTTCTCGTGGGTCTTCACCAGGGACTTGAAGGTGGCCTCAGCTTCCTTGCGGCTGAAAGCTTTCTTGGACTTCCCTGCTTTCCTACATATACGTCCCTGTGAGGAGAGATGAGATAGAGAGAGAAGAAGAGGGAAGGGCGTGAGTGAGGAATTAGGTTATTATGAAGAAAGATAAAAAACTACAGCACTCCTAAAACTGTCCCCTAAGCAGGACAATAAAGACTCATTCTTTATTTTTATTAGGATTTTTAATGGGGTCTGCAAACTTTTATACTTTTCCCTTCCCAACTTTCAAATTTATGGAAAAACATCAAACCACCTTTAATATTTTTCTGTGGGTTAAGAGGTTTTCACAACCTGATCATACAATTCTGCATACATTAAACATGGTGCGTTTTCATGGTCTGATGAATGTATTTTGATTTTCTGCCATATTTCTATTGCATGCAGAACTCTTAACACTATCTGGTTACCATCATGTAACCAGATCGAATTTACAGGAAAAATGACGGAACTGTTTCACAAATATCATGTGGGAAAAAACCCCAGAAAATGTTCTTTCTTTGGTTCATGGTAAAAGATTCTGAGAGATTGTGTTGGGAGTACTTCAACTCATGGCTTGAGTATTTCTAAAATCCAGACTACAGCCCTGCAGCATATAAGCACTATGTCTGCCAAGGAAGCTGTTTCCACGCAATACATTTGTTTGTCTGGCTGTCTATCAGAAAGAAACATCAAAATTATGAATGTATCTTCACAAAATTGGATGGACAATCAGGTCCTGAGCCAATCTTTTAAATGTTGTTGGCGATATGAATCTGGGATCTAAGCCAGTGGGTGATAAATATATTTTTGTTTAGCCATAAGTATGAAACTAATGGTGATATAGGCTTCTTTCCCAGTCATATGATTGTCTTTGCATTGCTGAAAATCAATATCACTTCAAATTTAAAGCTGCAAAGCCCTTACGTGTAGAATTATATGTCATTATTTCATCTTTTTAGGGCCGCGACGGACAATTACTTTCATTATTGATTGATCTGCCTATTATTTTCTCTATTAATGAAGTAATTGAGTGGCCTGTAAAATGTCACATTTACTTAAAACCTAAGGTGATGTCTTCAAACAGCACAAAACCTGAACATTGATATAAAACAAGGAAAACTAGCAAATCACCACGTTGGAAAAGCTGGAAGCAGAGAACAATTGGATGTTTCGCTTGAAAAGTGACTTAAACTTTTTTTTTTCAATTGTCAAAATGTTGCTGATTAATATTCTGTTGATTGGTCAATTAATCGACTATATACATCTTTATAAACAATTGAAGTTGAATTATGAAGCTTTCAGCCCATTTATCTCCGCCTTGGATCCATTCCATTCATTTGCAGATCCGACATATAGTGTCTTTAAGTCTTGAGAAATTCTTGATTTTCACAATGTCATTTTGCATGTTGTCATTGATTTTGCTTTCTGCGTCTACACTCAAATATCATGTGAAAACTCAGAAACCAGCACATGTCAAAATATTATTAGTCTGATCCTGATATGCATTGTCAGATCAAAAGAAAACACGATACTCCTTTCACTAATGCCTCTGAACATCGTCAGTGGTCGTGTCAAGCTTATTCTGGGAAAACTGAGTGATTTTTCAGGTTCAACATTTCCAGAACAACATATTGCAAGACTGAGACGCAGCCCGCACGTGCACATGGATGAACTTGCTGGTGAATGCACAGCCGCAGGGGAGATGTTGACAGGACAAGTGGTCTGAATTTGGGTTGACCAACATTAGATCAATGTTTAACGACAGGGAAAGGGCTTTTAAGACGTCAGGTTCAATCAGGAGTGAAAATATACCCTCCACTACACTGGGCAATAGGGAAATAAGTGAAGACTGGGACCAACCACTACAGTAAATGATGAAAAGGTTGTAAATATGACAAAAAATAGATATTGGAGCATACAACCCTCTTGTGCTCAGTGTGAAAAGCCTCTCACCCAGAGCCACTGTGACATCAGACTTAGACGTGAGGCATTTTCACTCAGGCACCACCCACCTCGATGAAGCCCTCCCTCCTCTCACACGCTGAGCCTAATAATAAATGTGGGATGAAATGGGGGTGGGAGAAAAAATGGAGAAAAAGAGGTGTGGGCGTCGCTTGTGACGATAAAGCTGCTTATTCTGTTGTTGGCAGTGTTGCTAAGTCTTTCCTGAAGAAGAGTGTGTGGGAGGACGAATAGGAAAAGAAACAACTGTCTTTGCATTAAAAAGCTGAGGGAAAGATACACAACCATTGACAACACAGCCAGCGACAAAGGTGTGATTCATGCGAGTGTCTCTACATTTTGAAGCCGATCATTTCATGTATAAAAATCCCCTTGGAAACATAAAGGGAAGGTCTTTAAAAAACGGTAAATTTCTGTCCACTAGGGTTGTACCGAAATTTCTGTTGTGGTTGACTCACTATACATGATGCCTGCTGCTGTGTTACATGCCAGGTGCTTTCCTGTATTTGTTTGTACACACTCTGTAACACTGCACCACTTCCCTCTACGCTGAATGTTTCTTGGCAGGGAGAAAATGGCAGTGATGCTCTCCACTGAAACCAATATTAATGAAATTCTTTTAGAAGGTGAGCCCTTCTGCATGCTGCAGTGCAGTACAGATAAATACCCTCATATTATTACACATCCAGCCTGCACCTTAATCCTGCATTTATATGCTTCAATCCTGCTTTTCAATAGGAAAACAGAATAAACGGAGCATTAATCCAACAGTGGAGGACCCAGGAGTTAGACATTATAGTGACACAATATCTGATACACAAGCCAGCAATCATCATCTTATTAATCAGTTTCAATCAGTGATTAAAGGGTTAATTCACCCAAATTAGTAAAAAAAACATATTTTCTCACTTATTTATTTCGCCACAGAACACACTGTCAACAGATTGATTGGGACTATTTCTTTGGTAGAAAGTAGTTCAGATGAAAACTGTCCACAGAGAAGTCTGTGGTTTACCCAGAATAACATGGACAATGTTTCTGGAAAGACACATTGCTGGTGATTTTTTAAAAAAGTTAATTTCGAGCAACACAGCTGAAATTCCCCTCTATTGTATTGAGGTGGAAGTAAAAATCCCATCAATATCTCATTAACTGGGTAAATACTGTCTGCACAATTGGATACTAGAGGTAAGTCTGAAAATGTTCTGTTTCTTCAATAATTAAGGCGAACCAACTCTTTAAAAAATATTATTTTTATATTTATTTACTAATTTATATTTTTTAAGCAAGTGAAAAACAAAATGGCCGATTGGGATGAGTTGCTAGCTTGCGTCAGTGCTAATTAAGCTATTTTATATAGAAGCTTTTTACTTTTTTCACAACATTTTAAATCCATTCAAGAAAAAAACCTCTGAATAACATTGATTTGTATTTGGAAACAAATAAATGCTCATCTTTACTATAATTTTTCAAGGTTTTGGGTCAAATAACAACCCTGCTAGCTTGGTACAAACAGATTAGCAAACTGTCAGTTGATAGTTTTAGGTTATATTGTGGCACTTTTGGCATTTTTTCGCCATTTGTCTTTACTTTTGTTGTTTTCTTTACCCTGGTTAACAGTGGCTATTGTATCACTTGGATTGATTTATGCTATAGCAACACTTCTATGTAAATTTATACATGGGTATGTGCTGTATGTACACCTTAGTAGTGTTGAGCTTTGCATATAAATTGAGAGTTTAGTTTTTGTGGCCACCAGCTGTTGTTTGAGTTGTGCATTTAAGTAAAAAACACAATAAAAAAGTGTTGATTTTTACACTGGTGTTATATGGGGACACAATGTCCCCATATAACTCTAGTTCTCTCCTGGATCCAAAACATAACAGCTGGCATCATTTTAAACTATTTTGCCTCAATATCAGGAAAGAAAAGCCTAAATACAAGACTTAGAGCGAGACTCAAGAGATTAAACAAGATAAGAGTTATTATCTCTAATGCACCACAACATTGCTCCATAACTTCTGCAGTGCATGATATAACAAAGTCAAGATAACAAAGTTCAACGTCAATTCTCTGCTTCCATGACATCTGATGGATGATCAGTACGTCCTCTTGCGTACTTGCTCGTCTATTTTGGGTTAAAAGTGATGTAGGGGATAAAGGGAGATGAGGTGATAACATTGAATGATCTGGAGATTAGGGTTACAGTTTCCATTCCTGTAACAACACTGGCCTCATTTCACTGTGGGGCTTAGTCACACACACTCTCTCAATTTGTCCCTCTGTCTCCCTCAGATAAACAAACATTTAAAAGATTATTTCCTGTTGTACTTCCGGCAATCTTGAAATCAATCCTTGCAACAAACCACCACTACAAGTCATTTAATCTCATATTGAGTTTGACATATGAAACACATGACACTCAGACAATTGAAACAAAGCAGAATATGGCTGATCTCGCCACTTGTATGAAGACAATGACATGATTTGTAAGTTGAGTGGCACTGGAAAGAAGAAAAGTTTCCCTTCAGGGTATTTCACTTGTTTTAGGAAGCTGAAAGCATGACTCGTGGAGGTACTCATTCAGAAATATATGCGTTGTTCCTTAGGACTTACTTTCTGTTCCTCTCCTTCACTAAGCCACATTAAAAGACAACCTCCTCTTTTCTCAAACAACTGGTCCACACAACCTTTAAAACGGAAAATGGACTGAGTGGGTGACACCAAAGCAGCGCTGGCTGAAACCTGCTCTGCCTCTCCATGCAGCCAGAGGCCTATAATACAGATTACCCAGACTGACAAACACAGATAATGCACCGGTTGGCTACTATCACAGAGCATAGCTGATATGTTGTTCTCTTCTCAAATCACATGCATATCTTCACATCCCACCATATGGTGACTGTCACCACCTCAAAATGGCGGCCGCTGCCTTGGATGGATATCGTTATGGCAATTGGCCATCATTAAAGAGGTGTGATTACCATGGTGATCGATGCCAGGGAGGAACGTACCCTCAGCTGAACGTTATGTTGTCATTAAACCAATCGCTGTGAGCATCTTGTACTTGTTTCTACACACAAGAGAAACCAATATCTCATTGGTGTGTTCTCTGGGAGGAGAACATGGGGGAGTGTGTGTGTGTTTGTGTGTGTGTGTGTGTGTGTGTGTGTGTGTGTGTGTGTGTGTGTGTGTGTGTGTGTGTGTGTGTGTGTGTGGACAAATTAGATGTACTCTGTTTGCATGCCTGTGAAAACAGTGGCTGTGTGTGTGTGTGTAAGAAAAGACAGAGGAAGAAACTGTGTGAATGAGAGACACTCAGAGAGTGAAAATGTGCTTGTGAATGTGTGTATTGATGCACAAGCCTGAACAAAAGTCTGTGACTTCAGCATGAAAAGGGGAAATTGAGCATTAATTAGCGCCATTGTGCTCGCAGTCATCTACAAGAATGGCTCAGTATGACGCATCCAACGATGGACGGAGAGAGAAAGTAAAAATATCTGCGCGTGAGAGAAAGAATGGGAAAACAAAAGAGAGACTATGTGTGTGTGTGTGTGTGTGTGTGTTGCAGTTCAGCTGAGTGAGCGCCCCAGGACTATACAGTGCCATGTCAGTGTTTATCTATTTCAGCTAAGCGCTCACTCGTTGAGAGGGACACACTCGTGTAAAGTGGCTGCTGGGTAATCGTGTGAATGGAGATCAGTCAATGGGCAGAGCAGGGAAGGCCCCAGTGCATGTTGGGAAGCTGCTCTGGGGACTGGGGGTGGAGGGGTGGAGGGGTGAGGGGGTGGGATTGCATAACACAGACATGTGCTTTAAGGGGTCGGATAAACAAACAGGGATCGATGGCATCATCATCCTCATCAGATCACTAAGGAGAGTCCCTCTGGGACTGATGGCGGGGTCATTAAAGGGTAATACCACTGTTTTTTTTTTTTTTGAAGTTAGTGCCAATGGTCTCGGTTTCCATGTCTGCACACAGTCAGTTTAGCACTTTGCATTCATTTATCTTTATGAAAATTATCTTCCACAGAGCAGTGAAATCCATCACAGCAAACAGGAAGTTTTAAAGGGGGAATTCAAGTTCAGTTTACTGATGATGTCATCAGGCTTATCTCAGCTCAGCTTGACTCACTTTAAGTTTATTACAGAGAGTCTGCATTACAAACTGACATTGTGAAGTTTGAAAGAAGTGGACCTTTAAGAGGCATTAGGGTTGTGAAGAAAGTTATGCAGTAGCATTATGGGAAATATAGGTGTTTTTGGTGCTTGACCCTTAGTAGGAACTAAAAGTCAGGATTTCCCTGCTGTTTCACTATTCTTGTTTTAATCTGTCACTTGTGAGTCCATCAACTTTATGGAAGTGACAGATTTTGTCAGATTTTAGGTCTTATGTTCATCATGTCTAGGACTGCAACTGATGATTATTTTCATTATCTATTAATCTGCCAATTATACTTCTGAATAATCAGTTGATTGTTTAGTCTATAAAATGTTAGAAAATAGTTTTAAAAATGCCAAACACAAGTTTCCAGAGCCCAAGTTGACATCTTTAGGTTGCTTGTTTTGTCCGAATAACAGTCCAAAGCTAAAAGAGTTTCACTTTACAATATGAAATAGAGGAAAAGTTGAAAATGATTACATTTAAGAAGCCGGCAGCAGCAAAAGTTTTTGTGTAATAAATGACTTATAAGGATCAATCAATAAGGCTCAATCAATTATCAGAATTGTTGGCAATTGATTCTGCTGATCAGGCAATCGTTGCAGCACTATTGATGTGAGGAGATGAAAGCCGAACCACCTTGAAAACCTCACATCTTTTCACTGAGAGTGTCTTTTTTAGCGTTTGATAGCAGTTCATTTCATGCTAGATTTAATATCAGGGTTATGTTTTTTTTTAAAAAAAAAAAAAGAATAATGAACAGGTGACAATTATGACAGTTTAATTTGACCAAGTCGTTGTTAATAAAGTGAGTGCAAGAGATCAACAGTGTGTTGGATTCTTTGGTTTATGTACAGAAATGAATGGTTAAGAAATATTTGTTTGGCAGTCTAGTGAGATATGTCTCCAGTGCAAACTGAGGAGAGGAGCATAGGTTATAGCCTGTAGTGAATAGACTATAATTCTTAATGACACTGGTGTACTTTCTAAACACTGCTGTACAGAGAACAATACACAGATCAATTACCAAATTGGCTCACACTACAAAGAAACCCATATTGAACATGATGCTGAGTTTGCTCAGACAACGGTTTTCTACCACCTGCACAGCATTGTGGGGCTTAAATCACTGTCATACAAGACAGATTACACTGTGGCAGTGACTGTCTTAAAATTAGAAATTATGTATCGGCAAAACCAGACTGATGACTGCCTTCAGTTCAGCAAAACCTCTTGAAAAACACACCTATAATCTAAATGTGTGATTGTGACTGTGTGTGTGTGTGTGCTCCCTCACATCTGCAGGTAAAGACATGTGTAGGTCTGTTGACTTTCAGCTCACCACTTTGTCACTGCACGTATCCTCTCACACTAAAAATAGAGGGAGCTGCTTCCAAACAAGCTCCATCACTATTGTCACATAGAGCCGGAGCCCAAGGACGAATAAATATATTCTGTGTATTTAGGTTTATATATAGTTCTGTGTGCTCTGTCTGTCACGGTGGTGCATGACAGATGAGGGCATCTCCCAGGAAATTAGGACAGAAAGCACATGCAAGGGCCTGTAGACACACATCCATTAAAGACCAAAGAGATAGAGATTCACACTCACACACTCACACACACACACACACACACACACACACACACACACAGGAATAATTAATCAATATTGTTTCCATTAGCAAACTGAAGAAGGAAGACACTGCACCATAATTGGGGAGCACTGCAGCGCCGCTAGCTCATGTCCTCAAGCAGCAAATCAAGATGAACACACGCACCACACACACACACACCACACACAAACACACACACACACACAAACACACACACACACACACACGCACACATTTTCCTCTCTCTCTCTCCTTCTCTAGTTTTTGCATGACCTCTCTTAGTAACAGATGCTTAATGACCACAGATGACTCGGGAATAATGTTCAGTTATATCACCAAAGACAAAAAAAGCACTAAGAGTTGGGGGTTGGGCATGAGAATGGGTGACAGTTTACATAAGGTCTCCTGCTCCAGCGCTGTCATGCTGCTGACGTCAAAAGACAAGAGTCAGTGAGGAGAAATGAGCAGACTCTATATGGATAAAATTACTGTATATGACATTAAAGTGTGCATTACAAAACACAAACAGTGTTTTTTTTTTGGGGGGGGGGGGGGGGGGTGGAAAACAGAAAATCTATTGAGGGTTTAAACGTTTTTAGCCTGTAGTGCATTTGGAGATGCAGACATGCCCATCGGAATTGCAGAGCTGCTGCTGCTGCTGCTGCTGCTGCTGCAGTGCACTGAGGATGTGCAAAACAGATTTGACAGGATTACATAATCCAGTCAGTCTAAGTCACTGAGGGCTGCTGGTAGGTAGGCTACCTGCTGTCTTTATTTATCCATCTGTCTTTCTATCCATCATCACGCTTTGCACGTGTTGAATAATTGTCTTATGCCTATTTTACAATAATCTGATGTGAGTGCAGATATTGTGAGACTGCATTAGAGTCTGTATAGGGACTTTTCCATTACATGGCAGCAGCTCTTTGTTGTCAGAGGATGCTGATTTATGGAGGTGATAAAAGGAAAGCAAACCGGGACTGCAGAGATGAGCTGGCTTCAAGGAGATACTGGGTGTTGCATGAAATGGCCGACCGTAAAGTCACATAAAGATTAATAATATTCATAATCTTGGGTTTGCTCATAGCAGAGAGGAGGGGGGATAAGGAGACTAGCGGCTGGCCTATAACAGTGCAGTCTCTACTTCATAACTCACAGAGCATCAGTAGAAAAATGCTATAAATAAACATAGAGCAAGAATGTTTTCATACCAAATATTTTTGTCTTGTAATGATATTTTTCTTTGGAAATAAAAACTGAAACAGTCTCCCAGGATGGTTTCTTTCCTACATAGATACAGTTGTTTCAAGAATTCTCCTACAAACACGTTATCTTGAGAGATCACTATAAAAAGGACACTAGATTCAATAAAATTCAGATTGCAGCTTAATTTCCACAAAAAGATGAAATTATTAAGAACATATTTGCATATCTTTACATTTCTATTAAGGGAAATGCAAGTTATTCCATACCCGATTTAAACCAATACCGTGATGGACACATGTTGTTTTACACGCGTAAAAGTAGTCTTACGCGTTAATTACGCATGACGCATGGATGCTAATGGGTTGCTCATATCCAGTGCGTTTCATGGCTGAAAATAGATGAACTAGAGATGAGTAACATGCCGTATGGTTGATGATATTCCAAACAGGACCCTCACCCACCAGCCCTTCCTCCCCTCACCTGTCCTTTTACGAGGCTGGCCGCAAACTGCCTCATGACCGCCTCCACCGTGTAGGCGCTGGACCATCCGCGGGGGGTCAACAGCTCCATGCATATGGCCCCGCCGTCCAACACGTAGCCGTTCTCCAACCGGGGCGTCAGGACCCGCATGAACGGCGGCGAGAAGGGGAAATTATCGGGAAAGGTGACGTTGAGCAGTATGAACTCGGTGCTGGTCTCCTTCATGTCCTGCCACAGCGCCGAGTCCTTGTCCACCTGGTGCAGCTTGACGTTCCAGTCATACAGGTTGTCCTCCACCAGCTCCACCGTGATGAAGTTGTCCCCTAACCTCCTGATCTCCTGTAGCTCCTTCATCAGCCTCCGTGTCCGGACCTGGGTGCAATGTTGCCGGTGAGGCGCCAGCGGTGGTATCGAGGAGGCACTGGTGGCTTTACTCCCGCCTCCTCCCGTCTGCTGCTTCTCCTTCGCATCCTTGCCCTGCTTATCCTTGCCGGACGGCTTGTCCTTGCCGAGCTGGTCCAGCTTCCTCGCCTTAATCTCCGGAGTGCTCAGAATGTTGGTTTCGTTGGCTGTCTGACAGTGTTTGTTGGCGTTGTTTTTCTGGTTCCCTTTGGTGCCCTTTAATGAGCCCTGGTGGTGCTTTGGGTCCTCGGTGTCCCGGTCGTGCAGACGGATCAGACCGATCTTCCGCAGTAGGGTGGCCATAATTTTTATAGATCTATATTTCTCCGCCGATCCCCCCGCAGAGGGGCGAGATTCACCCTTACAAGTCGGTTCCCGTTCGCGGAGACGACCTTTATCGATGCTGATTATTAACCTTGTTGTACCGCAATCCCCCTCCGTTCACTGCAGCCTCAGGATGAACACAACCGGGGAGCCTGAGCTGTTTTCTCCTCAGTGCATCATCTCGACACGGCTCGACTGAAGGCAAAAAACAGGAAAACAACAATTAAATACCAGTTTAGATAATCACTCACTTACTGACAACAACCAAATGACATATTCTGCCAAACCAGATCAATTGAATTTCGTTTTTTTCCCAGAAGTGGACCGACATCATGACTGCAGTTGCTCAATAGGACGATGCATTACGCAGAAGCACTGAGGTGATCTTATAATACATTTTAACATCATAACGAAAAACACAGGCTAAAGGAACATGTTGCATGAAAATCATCAAATTAAGGCTTCAAGAATGGAAATTATAGTAGAGAAAACCATAAAGGCATCTAATCTCACTAATGATTACAAGAGACACTCGAGTCCAGCAGAAATAAGATTTTAAGGTCACTATAAACTGGCTATAAAGACATATGGGAATATTATAAAGCCCGATGAGGTCACACAAAGATCCAAACACACTCTAATAATAATCTATATTTTCCTTCATGCGCGTTCTCCTGCCCACACAGACCTAATATTAAAGCAGCAGTCCGGCAGCAGCCCGTGCTTACCGTAGACTAAATTCAGAGTATCTCCTTCTTATGTCCCGTAATACAGACCGGACACCGATCCCGCTGTGTGTGTAAAAAAAAATAATGATACGGCTCCACCATCCAGGGGACCTGCCGTCGCTCTGAGCTGCAGTGAGGAAGAGAAGAGGGAGAGCCTTTGATGTGTGTGCTGCTGCGGCAGCTCCAGCTTTAATGCAGCCGAGGACGAAACAGCTCCGCGTAATCTTTCTCACCCAGTCTGCTCTGACCGGAGACGCGCTGCAACGCTTCAACTTAAAAGCCCCGGAATTGGGTGACGTTTGGCACCAAAATGGACACATTCAGAACAGATACAGAGATGTAGCTACTAATCATGTAAATTACTGTATTGATGTATCTATGCTAGTGATAATAAGATAAACATAACAAATCAATTAAGCTTTTTAAAAGTATTTTCTCCCAATTAAAATAACAACAACAACAACAACAACAACAAAAAACTATCTCAAGCATCTTTTAGGCTACATCAACTTAACTGTGTGAAAAATTAAATTGGTAATAACAAAATTATGATTTCTAAAAGGAAAATTGCAATACAAGGACTGACCACACACTAAATGAAATCTCTCTTTAATTATATTATCAAAGTTTCAACCAGTTACAGGTCTTATGTTTATATGTACAGGTTTTACATATAATCATAAGACAATCAGTGACCCCTATATGTAAAATAATGGAATTATGAAACAGTTTGAGTTACAGCATTCAGAGGACAGCAGTGGAGCATAAGTCTACTGAAGCAAAGAAATACCCCAGTGTTACTGACTTTATCTCGCAAAAGGCATAAAACGTTGTTGTGGCTCCTAAATATGTAGATTTTGGAGCTGGACTATCCTGGTCAAAACAATGTGGTACCAATAGACTGTAGCATTACTTTTATTTTGAAGGGTGTGTTTCCTGGTTTTTTTGTGGCTAACGCTGTGCGGATTGGCCTCTCTGTGTTTACCTGAGAAAACACCCGGTTGGAAGACGGGAATGTACTCTCTACGTCATTAATCGATTCACTTTCACTTTGAGTCTCCTGTTTACCGCAATACAGTCAGCATATGTGTATTTTTTTTATTCTGAGGTCAGAGCTTAGCATTATTCTAGAGGTTAATGCAAACAATTCCAGTCTTTTCCTTGAATATTTAAATAGCAGGTTTAATTATAAGCGTAAATCTTTCATGTTTTATAGGAGAAGTCTACAACTTTAAAGAAATGTATTATTCAGATTAATATGCAAACTGTACACAGAATAGTGTATAAAGTGAGTGTGGCTAAATCATCCTCTATTGTCTTATTAGCCCATTTGATTTTATCAGAAGAACATGTACAGAAAGTGAACTCTGCCAACATAACCGTAGGCTACTAATTTATGTGGAAAAATACACGTCTGTCAGTGGGATCTTATGTATTTTCACAGAATTATTTGTGGAGAGGATGATATGAGGCAGTTCAGTGTGCACTGACCAGGGAAGTGAGAAAAAAAAATCAAATAATAATTTCAGTCCTACATGAATTGGTTAGTTTACTGAAGTCTGTGAATACTAACTAATAATTATATTTAAAAAAATAGGCCTACAATGTCTTGGGCTTTGTCAGGCTTTAGGCTACATATTTCCTTAAAGAGGTCTATGCTTTTGCATTTAAGTTTGTAGGGGGTATTTAGGATGTGTCTTCTTAATTGTCTTTTTTAAATGATCCTTAACACATCTGCAAATTAGCAGTATAATACAATAGTGTGCTGTCTAATATAACACAAGAGGAGACATGTTGATGCTTTGTAAAAAACAAACAAACAAATAAACAAACAAAAAACATTTTTTTTACAGAAGTAGTGTAGCCTACATGCTTTCACTTTTGATATTTGAGACATAATTGTTTCCACAGCACATACACTATGTTCAAATTAAATATATTTTCAGTAAGATTTATAGAGGAATAAATAGACCGTTTCTGAACATTTGTTCTTAGACAGTACTGTTTTGACAGTTTAATAACTGTGTTAATGTTGTTACATTTTTCTGCTCTTGACAAGGAAACTGCTTCCTTGCTTGGCAGCACGACACTTTAATGCATTTGGCGTCGGAAAACGACATTCTCTCATTTGACGTTGCCAAGGTAGCAGAAGTAGTATCCGCAGCAGCGATTGGCTATTATTCTGCCGCAAAGCACTTTGACGTTGCGGCTGTCGTAGTGTCGGTAGCTAACAGTAAACAGCGGTTATTTGACAAAAGGATTCTTCTTAATCGAGTTATTTATATTTCTTTCTTATTTTTCGTGTGTTTTATTGACAGTTAATGAAATGGCAGAAAGATTCGACAACCTGGAGGAGCATCTGGAGAAATTTATCGAGAATATTCGACAGTTGGGGATCATCGTCAGCGACTTCCAGCCGAGCAGCCAGACGGGACTGAACCAAAAACTGTGAGTCATGTTTCCATGAGCTCGTCATGACCAGTATAAATCTGCAAATTAAACATATTTTTAAAAAGTGTCGATTATTTTTCCCCCTCAGAAATTTCATGATATCTGGACTGCAAGACATCGAGAAGTGCCGTCAGCAGCTGCATGAGATTAACGTGCCGCTGGAGGTCTTTGAGTGAGTCCAGGACCTGATATATTATTGTGTCTGTCTGGTTGAAAGCCTCGTTTTAAACTCTACTATCGAGTTAAAGCCACGCCAAACACACTGAAAAATCTGATAATTTAAAGTGACGATTCCTTGCCCACGAATATAGTTATTTTACATACCTCATATCAATTTTTCTGTGTTGTTGAGAGACCCTTCTTACATTCGGCATACACATACTATACAAACAACATCTACAATTGTCAACTTCACTCTTTTTGTTCTCACTCCGCACAGTGTACTGTAGTAAAGGTCTGTCTTAAAACTACAGTCAGGTGTCTTTATGAACAGTGAAAGAGGTTTTCCTCACTGTAATCATTCCTCCTGTTCATACTGGCTATTAAAAGATCCACTTCAAATGTGCTTTCAATGTAAGTGATGTGGACCAAAATCCACAGTGTGTCCACACAGTCATTTTGTGCAACAATGCCTTTAAAAGTTAATCTGAAGCTTGTATGAGACTTCAGCCGAGTGAGTTAGTTATATCAAGTGGATATCTGCCACATTAACAGTCTTTTTAGCATCACATTCCCTCTTTGTGTTTCCTCAGACAGTGTTTCCCTGTTGAGTTGCGGTGGAAGTATAGTAACAAAAAGAGGGACTTTGCTTTGGCACTAAAAAGACTGTAATGTTGAAATATATCTACTTGATTTGAGGAGGACTGTGGATTTTGTCCCCCAAGTGCATTATGAAGGGATTTTCTCATGGCTAGTATGAACAAGAGGAATGATTATGGGAAGAAAAACTATTTCACTGTTCATTTTGGCTCCTCACTGTTGTTTTAAGACAGACTTAAAAAATGTGAACCCATCCTTGGTGGTGGTGAATTGTTGGAATAATAAAGATAAGCAAACAAAACTTTGATAACATAAAGCAAACCAGAAAGCATTCTGAAGTGATCTAGTCAAGGCCAGGAGTCTCATAAGATATGGAATGTGCATTTGCAAGGCCACATTACATAATGTTGATAATGGCATGTAGGATGTTTGTGCTTCATAGCTTTATCATAGTCCCCTCAGCTGATATTATGCTGTGTGTTTGTAGATACATTGACCAAGGCCGAAACCCTCAGCTGTACACCAAAGAATGTCTGGAGAGAGCCTTGGCGAGGAACGAGCAGGTCAAAGGGAAGATTGACACCATGACGGTAAGAGATAACGCCAGGGTTGCTGAGATTCCACACTGACACTACAAGAATCTACAGAGCCTTTAAACTATTTCACTGATTTTTATGCTCCTATACACATATTTGGTGGTTCCCAAAAGATAGTATTTTCCTCTCAAGAATCATCTTCACTATATAAAAACCTATGTTTTGAGGATCTTTCTCTGTCAAGACGTCGATATTGATGACAAATGAATTGTCTAAATCTTTTTTGTACTTTAGTAGATGCTCTGCAAGACAAATTTAGTTAAAGTCTATATTTTTTGTCTGTTTTCAACCCTGCAAGAGCAAAAGGCAGATTTGTTTTGGGCAAAAATGATCATTTTTTACAGGTTTGTGACATGAAAGTAGTACCTGAAATAAGAACCAGTAATAAATCAGTTATACACCAACATTTGCTGTCCTATTTGTTTCATTCCAGAAATTCAAGAGCCTTCTAATCTCCGAGCTCGGCAAAGTCTTTCCAGAGGAGATGTCCAAATATAAGGCTATACATGGAGACGACACCCCCTCCTAGTGACTGCTGCACCAAGACCCCCGACCTTCAACCTGTGACCCTTGAATTGAAAGCCTGGATGGAGTTAGACCGAGCAGGATACTCTGCGGTTGCCAGCAGGATGTGAAAATAACCTGTTATTATTTCTCATAAATGTTGTGATGCTGTTGCTGACCAGTATCCACAGGGAGAAGGTTTTAATTTCTTCTCAGCAGCCTGACTCAGCCAATCTTGTCCGTTCTCTTGTTTATCAAAACTTTTTCATTTAAAGGAATATAAATACGCAGCAAACGTATGGGAGAAGTAGAGAGGAGAAACAAATAATTTTCCGCATCGGGTCGTTGCGTTTTCCAGGAGACACATTTGCTTTTACTGTCCCTGTTTTTGCATGGACACTTTAATTTAGCAGCAAAGTATTTCTACAAATCCCAAACTGTACAGGAGAAAACGCTGCCCAGCGCCTTTCTGATTCTACATTTAGGAATTTACTTCATCGGTTGTACATACGGTATATTTATACACTCTACCTTTTGTAATGCTTCCTAATAATTGTGCAACATACATTTGTACCACACACAGTTCATAACATTTTGTATCAAGCTCAGGTTTCTAATGGCCATGATAATTGAATGCAGATGTTATTTGATGGTAATTCTGTGCCTGATCACTTGACATGGTCAGAAACGAGTCCACTCTTTATTTGTAACTTGTTTGTATTATAATTTTTGTTAATAAATGATCCTTGTTGGACTGATACTGTGTTTTGTCTGTTTCATTTCAATTGAAGGATTCGATTTTTTGTAACATGTAATTAGTTGCACTCCTAACATTAGTTTGCTATTTGTTATAAAATATAAGATGATATGACTGAATATAGCAAATAATACATCAGTAGATGTATTTAATTATACAATCTTAGAAACAAATCCATAAGCTCACATCAACTGAATCTTTAATATCTTTTAAACATTTATGAAGTGAATATTATGAAATTAATATAAACATTGTGTTTAGAGTGGGCAAGGCAGATATCTTGTGCTAATATTAAATGTCATGATTTTTGTCATCTCTAAAAATGCAAGTACATGGTTCCATAAAACATTATTTCCTAGAATGAAAAGACTGAAATACTGCACAATAACACCACCACCAATTAGACTACTGCTGAAAGTAGTCCTACTATTTTTACATGGAGTATTTTTCCATATCTAACTTTGCTGCTATTGCTAATATAAATTATTATAAAATTTGTGCTTATGTGAAATTCTTTTTACAATCACAGGAATGAAGATGATTTCTGTAGTGGACAGAAAAAGGACAGAAACATGAGTTAATGTGTCAGTGGGACACCTGCAGACATGACCTGCATGGACATGAGGACGTGTTCACTTCATCCAGCTCAAGTGTCGTCATCATTGCGTTGTAACTATACACTGCCTGTGTAAGTGTGTGTCTGCCTATCTATATACCATAGGGACAGATGCTCTGGAAACAGACAGGGCTGCGTCACCAGGCAGGTCACAGCCCAACACGCCTCCTCCTGCTGAGGCTTAACCAGAACGACACACCCCTCTGACCCTGGAGGCCGATCCTCTGAGACAGAAGGAGGGAAATGAGGCCTGTTATTGGTTTGTGATCTATGCAGCAGGGTAATACAGACAGCCCTCTTCCATCGCTGTCACCCCTCCCAGAGGATTTAGGAACACGCGTCTCGTTTAGTCAACCGTGGTTTAGTGAGGACTGAGCTTCCATCTTATAGCAGGAGAGGAGCAGAGCCACAGAGGCCATGCTCACATACAAAAGGTTCTCTTTCTTATTTTGTTTCTCAACCTAATCTTTATCTGTTGCCTGAAAGCATTATAATTTGGGTGATAACATGGATAGTTCGACCATCACAACAAACCTTAATACCGGCTTTAACATGTTACTGTAGCATATAAACATTGTACTCTTCTCATTCTTGGTTCTCAATATTAAAATCTGAATTATGGGCACATTTTCATGTAAAGAAATATGCAATCAGAACACACTTTTGCTGTTGAGTTCATAATTTCCTCTGGCAAGGACTGTTACATGCACAGCAACGAAACATCAGTGGGATATGTTCAAGGTACAAAAACTTACACTTTTAGCTACATTTACTAGCTTTGCTAAGCTTAACAGAGCTCTGAGTCCAGTGTGCAGTTAGCTCTCTTTTGTAGTGATTTTATCATTTATTTATGGTCATAGTTCCAATATTAAAGGATATATTCACATTTTTCCCAAATATATCTCAAAACATTAGTCACATGCCCTCTGTGTACATGAGGTTATTAGTTGTGGTAATCATTTCTCCTTCCTTTAGTTGTCGCTTGAGGATGGTGGATTTTGTCCCCCATCACTTCCATTGGAATCCTGTTACTGTGTTTAGGGAGAAAGTGAGGTGAATTTTAGAGGCGGTGTAATTGAATACTAAGTCAATAGAAAGACAGGAAAACACATCCCCAGGACAGGTGGGATTTGCTGCAAAGATGCATCAATTTGTAAATGTTTCAACTTGAGCAAAACATTTGTGCGTATCCCAGGGCTTATCTGTTTCATACAGAGACAAGAGGGGATTGGGGTGGAATTAAAAGATAGAAGCAGAGTTTCTGGTGAGTTTTGAGTTCACACAAACACACAGACACTGTTGGTGTGTCTGGTGCAAGCTAGCTTACAGCTAACATCTGTACAGGTGGTACATTGGCTGTTAGGGGCAAAAACACATGAACATGTTCCAGCGGTGAAATTTGTACAAAAGATGATGAGCAAAAATTCACTATGGGCATGTGTGTGTGTATGTAAGCGGATGAATGAGCAATGCATTGTAAAGCGCTTTTGATAAAAGTGCAATATAAATGCAGTCCATCGAAATCTGATCCAAAAGGGACCCAAGGACAGTCCCAACTAATCGAAAATGACCCAAGGACATTTATATTAGTCATGTCGGGTCAGGTCTTGGTTATTGGGAAATGAGTGGACCCATGAAGACCTGTAGCTGGCAATCACCAACTGTGGCAATTATACAGCAGAATTAGTAGTTTGGGAATGATACATTGATGTTTTAAAATATTTATTAAGGTAACACCTTTAACCTCAAAAGTCTCATATGTACCTAAAGAAACAGGAAATCCATAACACCATCAGCATTGAGTGAATTGCCGTCAGCAGCTTCTATTCCTCTGTTCTTTATTTCTATTTCTAGCCTATTTTCCTTGCCTATGTCCTATTTTCACCTTTGAGTCTAGATGACGAACATCCACACTGCAGCGAGTCACAGCAGCAGTGGTCAAGGGTACCTTTTCAATCCAATAACAAGCCAATTCAGAGAGCTGAGAAATGAAATTAAATGCTGTTTTTATCCAGTTTGTGTTTGTGTCTGCACACACCATGACATTTCCTTCACAGGGTGACACTGTGTGCTCAAGCCTCAAAGATGTGTGTCGTGATGCTTGACTAACCAGAAAAGGTAGGGAGGGAGATGGAGAGAGTATTTTACTGTAAATATCTGTCTGTATGAAGTGCTGAGGTATGTTGGGTGACTCATCCAAGGTGAGCAGTCTTTCTCTCTCCTGTACACGTCTTCCCTCCTTTCACCTCCTCTTCTTGTGCGCTCAGGCCCGACACCCCCGAACAAACATCCTCCTCTGTTACCTAGGTTACCTTCCTTTCCTCTTTTTCAACGACCAGACACTTTTCCTTCTTTAGCATCTTTCTCTGCTTTCCTTGGGAACAGTGTCGGAAGGATGTCAGCAGTGTTGATTGAAATGATTCATGTGGAGGTGGCTCGTCTTCCCTTTTGTTATTGTTGTTGATGTGAAAGGAGGACAGAGTTCATATAACACACTGGGTGGAGTAAATACCGTAATTGCCAGACCCTGTGATATTTCATTTTGCCTGCTGGAACAGCCCTCCATTCTCCAATTTCACGGTGTAAATAGGACGCTCAACAAATTGCTTTTCAAAAACAAAGGCATGAGTGGACTGCGCCGCTGACTTTGTCCTGCAGGTATCACATTGTGAAGGAGTGTTTGGTGTAGTATCAGGTGATCTGTTGCCCTTGCAGTCTCTAAATAGTTAATTAAATCCCCTGAAAACATGAATTTAGATCAAAGAAAGGCAGCTTAACAATGACATCCAATTTGTGATCATGACAAGGCAAATAACCCCCAATATGAGCAAGAAATCTTTTTGCTTCCGGGATGTATTATTTAATAACTAGATATGTATGTATGATCTAACTATATGTTTATTTAATGAAGATCTTAAAAGGTGCTTGAACTCTATAGTGAACGAGTCTTCACATCACCTATGCACTGTTACTCAGTGGAATCTCTTAATGAGGTTTTTTTGATAGGTCGTTCTGGGGTTTACCACCTGTAGACTAAGATAAGAATGTAGTACGTCACTTTCTATTAGAATTCAAACCCTTTAGGATTCTAACAAAGTCAAACAACAATTACTTTATTAGCCTACAAAACAAAACCTAGTACTTCCATAAAATCTGAACAGCGCAAAAGGTGTGCATCATAAATAAGGTTTGTCCATTATCCATGATGTTCAACAATGCTTTTTTCTCTTAAACCTGCATTAACAGATTTTTTTTGACCATTTTGCGCAAGCACAAGAAGCTGTAAATACAACCTTTTAAGTTGATATAGCAAACAGCTGCTTATTTACACGTCCAGCAGAGCAACATTAGTGTTCATTTGGAGTCCTTTTTTTTGTCATTTGATGAATGTAAGTCAAGTATTAACCGTCTTTTTAGCTCTCTTTGGCAAAGAGGCTCTCACTGATAATGCTCCACTATGTTCACCAGCTAATTGCTAATATTGTCTGTTAGCCATTTGGTGCTAGTCAGATAGAAAAATGCTGCCTGCTGTGGCTAGAAATGAAGGTGAAGAGAGCAGTGAACCAAAACAACAAGCTGAAAGACACTGAAACACTCTGTTGAGCTGAGGTGAATTGCAGAGTTGGCTGATAATTCTCAGTGGTTTCATCACTACAAGTGATACCTTTGCCATTACACATGGTGAATTGATCCATTGCAAATATAAAAATATTGATTAGACCGGTGTTAACAAGTTCTTAGCCTCAATCTCTGCTGTCTAAAAAATGCTGTTCGGCCCTCCCAATTCTATCATCCTTCATCACAATCATGATGTTTTAGCTCGTCACTTGACTGGCATCAGTATGTCACGCTGGGTAGACTAAATAAACAACAAAATTCCATTACTTTTTAAAAATGTACCATCCGTGACAAGACATTAGGGGAACATGGTTATGTTGCAGGACTGGGATTTTAGTAATTTGCGCTATAAATGTTAATGTGATTTTGAAATAGGTTTAGCTACTTCTGGAACAGAAACTGTAAGTTCTGGCTTCACTTTTGCTTTCTGTTCTGCAGACAGAACTGAGTTTAGCATGTTTTACCCTCCGCCTTGGCAATGTGAGGCTTTCCCTCTTTGTGCCCGCGGAGTGTTAGACCGTTAGAGGCTTGGCCATGCTTCATCGTTTGTTGGATCCATTACATTTTATATATTTTTTATTTTATGTTCATGCAAATGCTTTAGGATTTAGGGCTGGAACGGCAGTTGAAATGTAAAATCCTCCCGTGCCCTTGGGTTGGCGCAGGAAACACAAAGGCGGGGGCTGCTGCCTTTGATGCTATTAGCATAATGTCTTTCTGATGCTAATGCTAAGTGCCTCAGACTGACCGCTGAAGCTCACACGGCCCACAGCCATGATGGGCTTACATAGCTGCTGATCGCTCGCTCCTTCTCTCTTGTCTCTAGCACTGTGACTACCACCTGTCTTGCCTCAGCTTAGTGACCGTCATTCACCTTCTCAATGAGGGTCAGGAGGTGGACCCCCTCTTCCTTCTGTCACCATGGTCACCATGGAAACACCCCTCCCATTCTCCGTCAGCCACCCTTTCTCTCTTCTCTCTGGACAATGGTCTTTGCTATGTGTGTGTGTGTGTGTGTGTGTGTGTGTGTGTGTTTTGGGGTAATAGGCCCAATCTCATTACAGCTGATTTGTGTTGGTGATGCTACAGTACTCCAGGGCTCAGATATGAATTGTAAACCACATCACAGCGGGGAGCAACACTCCTACGTACTGCTCTCTGAACATCTATTAACTCCACACACCCACACACACACACACACACACATGCATAAGCGCACAGTGTGAGTTAAGTCAGAGAGCCTTGCTATGGAGGTGAGCAGGGCCTGACTGTGTTGCAAACAGTAATAAGACACACAAGACAAAGGCTAGGGCTATCTGTGTGTGTGTGTGTGTGTGTGTGTGTGTGTGTGTGTGTGTGTGTGTGTGTGATGGCCAGTAATCGGATGATAAAGACACTAAATGGAAACTATAAATTAGCCCAATGATGTCTCCTCGCACCTGCCTCAGCAAAGCACCAGTCAACAGTGGCAACTGAACAACTGCACAAAAAGAAAAAAAAAACAACAAAAAACACCACAGATGGAAGTTAATAGATGTAAAATATTATTTTTCATCTCCGCTTTGTGTCCCAGCTGCCGGCATGTGCACATCCCCTCTTTTCTCTCTCCTTTTTTTGGATTGCCATTTTCATCTGATGCCAGGCTGATTTGCTGACAAGCAGTAGAGAGTGGGAGTGAACAAGACAGAAAGATAGAAAGAGAAGAAAGAGATAGGGTGGGGTGTGGAGGGGGGGTTGGGAGGGGGGAGAGTTGTTATAATTTCCCTCTGGTTTAATTATCTGAGTCTGTAGACAACCCTACTCTTTCTCTCTTGTCGTTAAATGTTAGAGTTGAAAATGTGAGCCGTCTGTGTGTATATGTGTGTGTGTGTGAGATGTTCTTTTCCCCATGTGTGTTAATGGCATGCACAAAGGCACACAAGCAGTGCTGAGCAGGGAATAGCGTTCTCCCACTGTAGTGTTTAAACCTTGCTCATTACACAATGAAAAGAGGAAATCAATCATTTTCATCACCCACTGTCACTGTGTGATTACACAAGTCAATGAACCATCTTTTTCATAGTTATGATATACTGTACGCTTGTGTGGTGCTCCTTTCAATGTACCGTGCTGGCTCTCATGATTAGAGCCTCTAAATAATTCTTCCTCTTTTGACAATGCATGGGAAAACCATCAGTGGAGATTCTCACATTTTTATTGCAATTGTGATATTGGTGTTTGCCAGAGGCTGTTTTGGCCTGAGGCAGTGTGTTTTTGGGATATCAAGACAATTCTGTGGGAATTCTGTTTCATTATATATGTGATGTAGTGGTCCTCTTTATCTCATGCAGTGTATCGTGTAGCTGATATATATTTGTTATCTATCAGCAATCAAACAGCAATGGATATTTTTCACAGCAGACATTCTGACCCATCATACAGTAGCATGAAAAGCACAGATGTAATTACATTAATGACGGCTCACTTCAATTTGAAGTGTTCCAGTATGCCAGCACACACAATAGCAAAACCCTGGAACCAGCTCACCTCAATGGATTGCAATCTTTATAAATGTTATTAATTACACCTGTGCTTTCTCTGCTAAGAGATCATAAAGATCACGTTCAGTTCAAGTTTGGTGAACTTTGACCCTCAAATTTGCACCCCTTGACCAAGACCAATATCAAGCAGTTTTGACAGTGTAGAAGTTCCATAATGGAGGAAGCAATCGTAGCTCATTAGCTGTGTTGCACCATTCACTATTATTTAACCTTCTCTACTGGTGTAAAATACTGCATGATATGATTCGCACGGTTATTATTTTATCTTATGTTCATGATATTAATATTTTGGTATCATTGTTATTTTTTTATTTGTTGATTATGTCATTGTGTGATGAAAAAATGTGCTTCTGGTGCACTGTCTATATAGAGTACAGGCGTCATCAATCTGTTCTCACTACTTCCACCTTATAAAGACCCTGTGAGGTCAAAAACATCCTGCATTTAAAAAACAGTATTTCCCACTAAATGAAAGCTTTTGATATAGCTACACCCTTACTCTGCCTAGGAGTGCCTTTATTTATGCACTTTATACTTTTACTTCTACTATATTTCATAGAAAACCTTGTACTTTTCACTCCACTACATGTATTACAGGCTGAAGTCTCTTTGCAGATTAAGACACAAAACATGGCTCTGTTTATAAAATATGAGCTACTGCTGATTAAACTATCCCACAATAAATAGAGTAGTTAAAATTACCCTCACCTCCGCCAACTACATTCAAATCCTTCTTATATCAGTAATAATGAATCTAATAATACGATATATAACAATCTGAAAGGGTAAATTCAGCATAATGAGTGCTTTTACTTTTGATTGCAAAGCACATTGCTGTTTACATTGTAACATTTATGCAGGACTTTTACTTCTAATTGAGTATTTATTCCACTTTTTTATCGTATTTCTACTTTTACATAAGGAGTATGAATGAACTGCATTAAATAACAGATGTATTATGATGGTTTGTATTAGTGAAACAGAATGTATATAAAGGCAAATGTTACTGATCATTTTATGATGGCTATGTGAGATTAATAGGTGGTGTCCCAAGTGGTCTAGTGAAATGTTAATTTGTTTCTTGAATAATTTCCCCTTTAGTCAGCTGCTACACATAACCTCTATTGTCCTCAGGGTGTCTCTTTTATCCCTGTGGACACACACACACATACACACACACACACACACATGCACACATACGCCAGGCTCCATAAAACTCACAGCCACGCCCTGCCTTTGTTTCGCCATTTGGCTTCAACTTCTGCCTTCTGACGTGACCCCCACAGAGGTCATCACAGAAAATGCCAAGCTGGTCGACCCCCCACCCCATTTCACCCCTACAAACATGCAGCACGCACCCCACCACACACAGGGTGACTGGGCCACATGCACATCACACAAACTTCCACCCACGCACATCTGACCGTGGGCCAGACATATACATCAAGACGCCTGCAGGGAAGCAAGAGAGAGACAGAGAGAAAGAGAGAGAGAAAGAGAGAAATAAAGAAAAAGCATATGCAAAACTCTGCTATAAAAATGATAATATCTCCAGAGGGTTCACAGAAAAAAACGCAGGATTAGTCTTTACTTTGGATAACTTTCAGCTGGTTTTAAGATTTTAATGAGCATATGTAAGTCTGGAAACAAGCCAAAATAATTGAAAGAAAGCCCCAAATTCAAAACAAAAGCTTCCAATTGGCTAGATTAAAGCAGTCAGTTAATGTTTTTGTTTGTCTGTTGTAAAACTTTATTCATTTTTGTTGCTTTCTCTGTTTATTTTTGCACTGATTTATCTTATTAAAGCAATTTGCTAATGTTCTCTGTAAAAAAAAAGCATGTAAAGTGTTAAGTATTACTGTTATGTCCAGGTGACGATGCAGCAGCTGCAATGTGGTAGGGCTGAGGTCACAATCAGAGAGGAGTCTCAGTGGAGACCCTGAGTGAAGCATTCTGGGAGTTCTTAGGGATGCAGGTTGAGGTCTTGGGGGATGATGGATACAAAACGTATAATGGGCATATGTGTGTGTGTGTGTTTGCAGGAGTCGTGTGTGTGTGTGGAAGGGGGTGGTTGGGGACCAAATGAGGTTGCCACCAGCATAATGAGGGCAGAAGTGTGTGTGTGTGTGTGTGTGTGTGTGTGTGTGTGTGTGTGTGTGTGTGTGTGTGTGTGTGTGTGTGTCTGTATTCTGCAATATGACTGGCCACTGTGTAATGGGCCAAGTAGGCCATATTGTTTCTGGCTCGTGCTGAAGTCCCCATGGCAGCAGATGTGGTGTTACACAGCAACAAACAAAAGCTCTTTAATCACTGTCTAGGATGTGTGTATGTGTGTTTGTGTGTGTGAATTTCTTTTTCTGCCAGGCTGTTTTACATGTATGCATTTTTTTCTGTCTGCTTCTTCCATGTGTATTTTGGTGTTTCGGTGTGTGTACTTACGTGTGTATATTTGCAAGCCAGTTGTGTGTACAGCGGTGTGTGAGCTCCCTGGAGTGTGTGCGTGCATATTTGTGTGTGTTCGTGCTGGGGCAGCGTGGGGTCTTCACAGTAGTCTCATTCAAAATGTAGCTTGGGGGGGCTATTATGTGACACCACCATAATAAAACACCAATACCAGCTTACACTACCCTCTGATTCTGCTTACACTCATGCATACTGTGCACACAAACACACACACATGTGCACACACACTCTGCTTGAGGCATCATTCATCTCCAGAGGTTCAGAAACAGCCTTATAGAAATGATTTACACCATGATGATAACACTATTGAGTGTGATGCTCACTTAAACACAAAAGCAAACACACACACACACACACACACACACACACACACACACACACACACACACACACACATAGCTTGGAAAAGCTGTAGGTAGACCTGTGGTAATCTGATAAACAGAATTCAGTTTGTCCTGTTTCTCTGGATCCTCCCTACAATTACGTGGGATATTTGATCAGGTCACAGGCAGTTTGTATTATATTGCCCCCCCTACACACATACACCTCGTCATGGATGACTCAAACCCACACTGCCTGAACCCACCTGCTACCTACACTTGACATATTACAAAGTACGATAGGGACAAAAGAAGCACAGAGTCATCCCTCCTCTCGATCTCTCTGTCTCCCACTCTCTCTGTTTTTGCCTCTCACAACTTGTGTCTCCATCAGCGCGGACAGTTTTGTTCTTTCCGTCCTCATCGGAGGAGGGTAGGATGACGTTCCAACATACTGTAATTCATCAAAATCTTAATGACTCTGGATGAGGTCCTGATGTTGGCTTATAGGCAATTTCATTTCCACTTTGGATGTCAAATGCTGTATTCACATTCCATGGGAGAGAATACCAGATTTGCATTGGATAATGCTGTTAATCCTTGCATGAATGACCTATGTTTACATTACTTTTACTTCATATGGTCATGTAAATAAGTCTCTAAAAAAGCTATCGCTATAAATATACTGACATTCTTAAACCACTGCAAAAAGTCTTTGAAGGAGGGTCAGGCTGAGTATATGGGTGACAAAGGAGTATCCTGTCTCCAACTAGCAGTCAACAATAGTTTGTTTCAGTCAGTGTTTCAGATGGAGATTTTGTCCCACACTTAAAAATGACCACCCACCATCTTTAACTACCTTAAACAAGTAGTTTTAATTGTCAAAACTCAATAAAGTGAGAAGAAATGAGAAATCCTGCACACTGCTGGTCACTTGTACTCACTTCATTCTGGCTGCTTTCAGACAGACAGCAGCACTGCTTTGATGGGTGCCAACGCAGGGGCAGCAGCAACAAAGTGCAGGGTCGTCCAGCTAAGAAGTTGAACCCGGCCCAGTGTGACATCACTTGGTTCACCAAATATGTGCAGGGACACATTCCTGGTAGAATATTTTGTAACGTGAATGCTGTATTTCTACTGTTTGTCTAGTGCTTGTCACAACAAAAGATCATCGTCACCCTGATAAACATCCAGAGCAGTGAAATCTTATCTTATAAACTCAAACTATCTCTTGCAAACTGCTGCAGTGTTTTGGCTTCTGATAAGCCTTCAAAATCATGGATCTCTTACTCAAAACCAGTCTTCCCAGATCACCAGTATCTGAAACAATTCTTCAACAGTGCTGCAAGTTGCATTTTTCACCCACTTAACGACATTTTGGATTGGTATACCATTATTAGACAAAATTCATTACCAGATGAGATGCAAATCTTACCTGCTGAAGGTCTATCAACCAAAACACTGTTGCTGAATTAGGTGAGTACGAGTGGCTAACAGTCTGAGGGATTTCTGGGTTCTTCTCAATATTCTCAGATTTTGGTCCTCCGCATGTATCATTAAGCTTTTTTGGTGTGCAATAACTTTTTGGATGTTTCTTGCAGGTTGTAAACACACCAACAGTTATGCCATATGAGATACCATGTTACTGGGGTCAAAACTGAAGATGGGCCATAAGCTGTGGAGGATGTTTATAACAAAAAGTTTGGGCTGTGTGCCTTGGTTTTACCTGCAAAGACTAACTTGGAGGTTTGTTTTCAACCCGTAGGGTATGATCGTTTGGACACTCATAATACTGCAAATCTCCCATTAATTAAATGATGAAAGCATCAGAATCATTGATTCTTATCCAACCACCGTTTAGACAGGAGTTTCTGTGCAGACTGTTGTAGAAATAGCCTCTTGGAAGGCACTGGAGTGTTTTTGGTAGGACACAACCAAGGAGAGCTTAGTCTGGAATCACACCAAGCCAGGCAGTAATGTAGCAGCTTAGGGAGGAAATGCTGTTGGTATCAGCATGTCACATAATAGTTTCACTGGCGGTGTCCAACAAACCTTAGTGCCAAACGCCTAAATCCTGCTGTGTGTTACCTTCACGGCTGCTGCGCTTTGCCCTTGACACCTGCTGTTCACCAAACACACACCGTGCACTTTCAAACTGCAGCTGAGGCCAGAATGAACTGGAGTAAACAGAGATCACCGCCTGGCTAAGCCTAAACTGTCGAATTTAGACCCAGTTAACTTGTGTTCACAGGGCGAGCAGCTTAATGGCTTGTCCTGACAGATAGACCGTCCGTGGCAACAGTAGCTGAGAGTTACATAACACTACGTCATGGAGTCGGATGTGGCCTTTCTCTCTGACTCACAGCTGGGAGACCGCTGTTCTTGGAACCGCGACATTTTGAGACATAATTTTAATGTTTTGCCAGTGTTCAGCCTTTGGACACATTAATCTGGAATTAAGATTTGGGCTGTCCTCAAGGAACCTCTCTGAGCATTGTGGTGAATCACCACTAAACTCATTAGACCTGAGAAAAACCTGCAAAGACAGGGTCATGAAATATGTAACAGTTTTTCATGTAAGTTTGACTATTTTCATCTTTCAAGCCCCAAACCAAACACATTTCACAGAGAATGCACTCAGTCAGCCTCATAAATAAGTTACATTTGTGCAGGTTTTAAGATTGGAAATGGTTAAAGGACGTACATTTTTCTTGCTCCCTCAATGTATGGCTGTGCTGCAGCTCTGGACGAAGTGTCTCCTTAAGGCCTAGAGAAAACGATGACTGAATTAGCAAAGCAGCAGAGAGAAGCAGAAACACCTGCTCACAGTAATGATGCATGCTCGAAACAATCCTTCCAGACAAGGCTGAAAGTAGGCCTCCGTACTGCCTTACATGCCACACCAGGCACCATCATGCATTAAAATCAGTGAATATGTGAGCCTCTGAGTGTTCCTGCATCTGTAGATATGCAAGTGTGACTGCGAGCTGTACCTGTGTGACGTTCAGAAATTACAAGGGAGGGAATTTATAATGGCCTTGTTGCTTGGGCTCTAGTCTCTAGAGTGTTAAGGTGGGAGGATGTGGGTGGATGTTGGGATAGAGAGGGGGGTTTATTTTAAAGTGCACAGTCGTGAGCTGGCCAAATTTAGATTGGCAGCAAACTGCTGACTTTCTTACAACGTCAGCACTTTGTCAGTTCAGGGCAGACACGTGCGGAGAAATGAAGAGAACTGAGGAGTAAAGTGCAGCATGTGAAGTCCATGTGGAAAAAGCAGTTTTTAAAACAAAAACCTTGTCCTAATTGGCAAAGATCCAGTTCTCTCACTTTATCTCTCTGTCACCTCTTTTTTGTACTTGAAAAAATTAAAGAGCCACTCTACTAATTTTACAAACAAATGTCAGTTTACTAGTCATGGGACTACTACTCAGCCTGTGAAAACAGCTGTATAATGTCTTCTGTGGCTCTAGGAAGGAACTTTCCGAAGTCTGAAGAAATAACCCTGATGATGTCATCAGGGTCATCTTGCATTGGGCTCAGTGACTACAAAGTAATAATTAATCAGAGTCTAATAAAAATATGCCATTGGTTGATTTATGGGAAATATTGGATCCAGTATTTTTGTTTTTGTTTGACCAATTCTAGGTATCAAAAGTCTTCAGCCTCCTCTGCTTCAGTTTTGACCAATGTTTGCATGCATGACTATTGATGGCAATGTTGGTTGGTAGATCGGTTGCTCCACCACTTTGGTCCAGACAAATCAAGAAATATCATCACAGCAATCAGATCATGGAATTTGGCACAGAGGATGAATCCTAATTCACACAACCTTTTGTACATTAATGGTTACCAGACAAGGTATTCCAATGACACTGGAGATCTCCTGATGCCAACATGAGGTTGACATTAAGGGTTTTGAGTTGGATTTCCATGAAATTTGAAGACATTCATGTTCCCCTCAAGATGAATTCTAATAACTTAGTTGATCCCTTAACATTTTATTCAGCACCATTATCAGGTCAAAGTTTTAATATGTCCAATAGTTTGGTTTATGACCAAATACCTGCAAAACTAATGAAATTCCCATCAACTTTAGCTGTACTTTGTGTTTAGTGCTTATTAGCAAATGTTAGCATGCTAACCTGCCAAACTAAGATAGTTAACATAGTAAAATTATACTGGCTTAACATTAGCATGTTATCATTGACATTGAGCACGCTAGAATGACTTTAGCCTTCAGCTCATAGCAGCTCTGTGCCAAAGTACAGCCTCTGTCTCTAATCTGTCTCTTGTGAGTATAGAAGTGTAATACAAAATCTCTGGAGTGCCTCTTTAAGAGTTGAACGAAGGAGCTAATTAGGATGTGGTCCCCACATTTGAGACACAAACATGTAAATTATAAAGATCAAAACTTTAATTGAGTAAAGGTTGCTAAGGTTATTTGCTATGATATACTGTAAGTGCAGGCTTCATATCCCCCCCAAATTAATTTTTATCCCTTTAAAGGTTTATTTGACACATTCGTGAGCTGATGAGGTCAAGGTCAGACTTGTCAGATCAACAATCATTCACCTTCCCCATTGTCATGAGCACAAATTTATCTCAGACCTTTGTACATCAATCTATTCATCCCTATAATAATTCTCATGTGAGAACGTGGGCTTAAACTGCATCTCAGATCATTTGTGAGTGTGCTGGGACTATGGACTAATCCCTTCTCAAAAACCTAGCAGCTTTGCATTTAATTTTTTCAGCCCCTCTGCCTTCATCTTTCTTTTCCCTTTAACCCACTTTCTCCCTCCTCATGCCTTGACACATTGAAAAGCAAGATCAGTGGTAAGGATGTCTCTGGCTTTTCTTATCCGTGTCCATGAGCTTATTTAAGACAATTAATCTGTCTGGGTTTGTAGGTTTTAATGCCTCTGCTAGAGTACAGAGTATAGAGCCTGTGTATTAAATGCAGGAGATTTTTAGGGATGTTCATTTTGTTTGTGTTCCTTGTATGTACTACAGCTTTCTGCCTACTACTGTCAGGACTACTACTGCTACTACTACTATAATCCTCTCTCACATCACACGTGCTTTCACACCATCACACATACACAAAGACATGCATGTACTCTGACTGAATACATCTTTTTATACATATTCATCAGTCACAGTAAAAAAAAAGCATTTTTATTCAAACACAGAGTCCTTTATTAAAAGTCACCCTTTCATCTAAACCCGTTGCTGCTGTTTCATCTGTGATCTTTTGGCTTCTGTTTCTCATCAAAGTATCAAGAAAATCCCTAAATAAAATATCACAAGCATAGCACTTTGTCTCTGTGAGGTGCTGAAAGCAGCACAGACCTGGAAATAGCATTGACATGAGCCAGACATTCACAGAAAATCTCAACAAACAACATGACGATATGGTTGGACGTAGTTGTCTATGTAAAGACCAGACAAAGGTTCAGCATCTTTATTTAGAAGCAGAGGTCACCGTCACTCCTTTACTCCATGCCGGTCACCTGGCAGGAATAGGATGGGATGAAGATGGATTAGACAGTGATGTCATGAATTCATGCTCTAGGAAAGTGTCATTCCGTGTTGGACATACGTCACAGCGGCTCCTGGAAAAATAGAGCTTAAGAGAACTTACTCCAACTGGATGGTGGTGTGTCAAGGCCTTAGCTTTCTTCTGGTGTGTAGAAAAGTAGGCTAATCTTTATTAATTAAACCAAACCCTCTTTACCGCATTTTAGCATTAGTCTCACTAGCATTGTTGGCACTAGCATTAGTGGGGGAGTTGTTTTAATTGTAACAAGCACTTCTGTGTTGTTGTGAAAATGAGATTTCCAAGTCTAAGATAGACAACTCTCCAGAGTCTGAGAGGAATAATGAGCACGCTCACCACTTTCTAACAGCCTGCCACAGACACACACATTTGCTCACACTAGCAGCTCTGTAGTACTATTACAGCCTTCTACTGCTCCAGAGAGTGATGTGATGGGGGGTTTAGTGATTTTCACAAAGGCACCTTGATCAACTGTCAAGGGAGGAGAGAACACATTGCTCACCTGGGGAGTTGAACCAGTGACTTCCTGGTCACAAGCCTCTGTTTTTTTACCTCCAGGCTACTACTGATGTGACTTACCTTTCATATGACACCGACCTGCCTGCAGGATGATCAGACTGTGATGGGATAGAGAAAACTGCCACAGTACAACCAGGTGTACCCCAAAAAGCAGATCACTGATTGAAGGTGACCAGAGATACATTTGTCCACATTTCTAACAAAGTGTAATTACAACACATTTCCAAATCACATAAACATATGTATGTGAACAAAGAAATGATAAAATAAAAACACAAACACCCAACAAGGATATGCACACAAACAGATGGCAGGCAGCTTGCACACTAATATACTAATAAAAATTGTATTGTGGGGTGATAAAAGCATGTAATAAAGATGTATTTACTATTTGTTATGAAGGATCAATATTATGAGAGGAAGTGATGTGTGCAGCTATTTTCATTTTGTTTTAGGGAGGAGAAATTTAATGTCATTTTTGGCACTGATAGCAATTTAAAAATTACTTTTTAGTATTTATGCCGACAGTGAAGAGGCAGACAGGAAAAAAGGGGACAAAAATCCAAGCCGGTATCAAAGCATGGACATTGAGGTTATGTGCCTTAACCATTTGGCTATTTGGCCCCCCTTCACTGAAGACATTTTAAAAGAATAGTTTGATATTTTAGGAAAATATGCTTATTTGCTTTTTTTTACTGACAGTTAGATGCGAAGATTGATACCACTCTCATGTCTGTATGATAAATATGAAACTAGAACCAGTAGCTTAGCTTAGCATAAGCATACTGGAACAGTTAGCCTAGCTCTGTCTGTAATTCTAAAAACAAACAAACAAACTAACTAACTAACTAACTAACTAACTAACTAACAAAAACGTCAAATCTTCCTGTATTATCTCTTTTACTCAAACTGTACACAAACTGCAATGTAAATGTATGTAAAAATATATTTTTAAGGGGAATTATGTGTTTTCTTGGTGACCAGTGGCCACTGCACTGGGCTAAGAAATAGTTCCACCACAACTTGTTGTTTTTACACTTTGGTTTGTCTACTGATCAAACAAAAAATGTATACGGCATAATGAGTTAATTAGTGAGATTTAGAGGTGCTTGTAGGTGGATTTTGTTTTCAGACAAAGCCTGTTTCCACTCTTTATACTAACTGAAGCTAATTGCTTGCTGGCGCTAGCTTCATATACAGATGACGGTATCAATCTTCTCATCTAACTCTTGGCAAGAAAGCAAATACACTTATTTCCCAAAACATCAAAATATTCCTTTTATACTGAGGACTAGATTGTATAAAGGAGATAAAAATTCTGATATAGATGCTAACACTGTGGGAAAAAAGAAGATGGATTGAATGCCAAAACCAGAAATGAACAAATGGACCACAGACAGCTGGCTGAATCTGATGTGGTGACATTAAAGCGAGACATGTGAGGGTCTACAGCACTGCTGCAGCCTCTGCTGTGAACCTCAGACTCCCTCTGCGCTTTTGAACTCAGCCACCTAAAAAATAATGGACCTGCTGTCTTTCACCGGGGCAGCCAGTGACTGGACACATTGAGTTTATGGACTGTTTCACTGTATGTGTGTGTGTGTGCGTGTGTGTGTGTGTGTGTGTGTGTGTGTGTGTATGTGTATGCCCAAATCACATTAGCAATGAGTACTTTTTCCAGAAAGCACCAGTGGGATTTTGCTCTGTAATGGAGGTTAACAGAGTTAGGCCTTAAAAAATGCTGCTGGGGTAGAGATGAGGAATGACAAATACAACACACACACATACACACACACACACGCACACACACACACACACATTTGCACTCTTCTATTCATCATAATGACACTCGCACTCATAGAGAGACTTTCACTTGACTATAATTTCTGCCTGATTAGTTTTTTTGTGTGCCCTTTTGTGTGTGTGTGTGTGTGTGTGCGTGTGTGTGTGCGTGCGCATGGTTATGGGTGCCATATCTCCCTTGCCAATGTGTTGGTGGGATCATTTGCATGCTGATTGATGAGCTTGTATGCACATGCCTGCTATATGTGTTAATTAATCCATGTTCACCGTTCACACTCCATCTGCAGAGTAGGCCTATATATACGCACATGTATACACCCTTCCCTGTAATTTCCACCTAATGAGCAAGTACATATGAGTGTGATAGTGTATGTGTGTGTGTGTGTGTGTGAGTGTGAGAGGCACAGAGAGTGTGGAGTGTATAGATGACGCAGAAGAGTTCATAATGTGAGTGTCATCTGGCCTTCTGCTCTGTTTGAATGTCAGTGTGTGAGGTCAGTCTGAACACACACACACACACACACACACACATACAATGTTTTAGTCAGTCAGAGCAGTTCGGCTCCTTAAGCTCATGTAAGCACCTGTGTGCTACAGTCGGCACAGACAGGAATAGCCCTAATAAGGGGCTTAAACACACACATACACACACACACAGCTCCACATCTTTGAATGAGGCTAAGCTTCTTTTTCCCATGAGAGAGTCGTCAATGAAGTGTTTTCAGGCTTTTGTGCCATCTTGTTTTCTCCAAGTAATCCACATTACATTTCATGATTTTATTCCCCTAAACAGAAGCATTAAAAGCCCTTGATGGGGTTAATTGGGTCAACCCTTATATAACACAATTCAATCACATGTATAACTCCATAAAATAGTTGCTTGTGGCCAGCCAGTAAAATGTTAGAGTGACCTGTCTTTGCTCTAGGACAGTCATGCCCAGGGCAGCTCTTATGTAATGGACTTTATGCAGCCTCATGAGTCGCTGGTGATTTTCTCCGTATTTGGCAAAGGGCTGAGGGTGACACAGCAAAAACACTGTCGCCATGCCATGTCATTGCATGGCTATTTTAAGATTACATCCTCACTTGGCTCCTCAGAGGGTGTCTGTCTGTCCGTATGTGTTTCGTAGTGAGAGTGCTTGTCTGCCCTCTAATCTGTTTATATGCTGTTAATCTGTTTTTCTGTGCAGGCCCAGGAAAGTAACAGGTTCACAATTGAACTAGAGTTTAATAAATGAACGTATACAAATGTGAGTATGCAGTTTGTCCCTGTGGCTTTGTGTTGTTTGTGCAATTTGGGGTGCACGTTGAGTTAACATGGAGATGTAAACAGAGATGTTTATTCCTCCATGTGGTTTTGTTTTATGAACAGTAGTTTCATAATGCATGAGAAAACTCTGTTAGATCTGTGTTATAGCCAGGGTTTCCCTTGTCTCAGGGAAACAATTGAATCCATAGTTGGAGCTGACTCAGCTAGTATCTATAGGAATACGTAGTTACATACCTTACTTATTTTGCCAGAAGATTTTTTTCCTAATCTTAATCATACCATAGTTGCCATGCAGATACTGTAGAAAAGAGGAATTTCAAAAACATTGCCTAAACAAAAATAGAAAAAGAAGTTACTGATGTTTTGGTCTGGTGACTGCTCATTACAATGAATCCAAAAAAATAAAATCAAAGAACCAAACGAACACGAGATATTCCAGTTTCAGACTTTCTGGCTGTGGATTGCTACATATTGATGTAATCAAAGCCTCACACACCACCCACAGTCAGCCAGAATAAAGCAGAGCAGCCCAGAGTGTTAATGCTGCATGGGTCCACATACAAAAAAACATGAGAAGTGAATACATCCTACATTTGCTTTTTCATTTACATGTACATGTACATTTTCCATTTTTTTCCCCAGAAGACGATAGGTAATTGCCTTTGTTTTTATGTGCAATGCTGAGCGTACAGTAGTCCTGACATCTTGACAGTGCTGAGGTATGCAGAAAGGAAAGGTTAAGATGTTGGGATTTGGGGGTGGGGTTCTATTGGGGGGTGGAGGTGGCCCTGCCGAATATGAAATGCTATCAAATTACCATGCTTCACATGTCTAAAATTAGCATATATCAGATCAAACAGCCTGAGACTCCTCAGTGATTATGCATCCAGGCGCATGTTCAGTTTCAACCCTATTTTACTACCAATTATCATATCATTATCATAGCATTGCTCCTCAGCTGCTGGGTAGTCAATTTAGTCTACACTGCACTCAGGGGAGTGGTAGACATGGTGTAGCCAGACAAAATGTCTGCCCAACCAACCATCCATCCATCCATCCATCCATCCATCCATCCATCTACCTATCTTTCTATCTAGGAAAACAACAAAAGAGAAACAAAGACAAGAAGAAAGAATCCCAGAAATGGAAACAGAAAGTGTTGCAGAAAATCAACAAAAACAAGAGGTCATGCTGACGTCTGTGCTCTTTGACTTTGCTGTCATGATGCTCTAAACTCTGAATCATCCTTTGCTCCACTGTAGGTAAAACACATGCTTAACAGTTACAATATGGCACTTATTCATACAGAAAAGCTATGTCTTCCTCATCTGGAGCCATTCATAAAAGTAATTTTCTGTCTCTACCCTCAATGTTTGGTTAGTCTCTCATAGGAAAAGTCTTTTGGTGCACATGAACTGATGCATTTCACATTTTCTAAAATATTATTTGAGCACGCAGCAATGAAAGCCCAGCACAAATGTGAAGACAAAATAACAAAGTCTAAATGAGCATCTTGCAGATAAAAACTTTAATAACCCGGGAGTGTTGTGATTTAGTGGCCATAAATATGCACTTACGAATTAAGTGCCACCTTGTTATGGCGAATTAAAGGCACTAATATGGATTCGGTGCTGATCAGAAGTTGTGAATTATTTTGGAATTAAATGGGTGCAACAATGTGCTCGCACCATCCTTGACTGTCGAAAGCCACTCAACCTGTCAGAAGAGGGCCATGGCATCCGCACCAACTGTGATGCACAGTGTTAATATAAGCGAACAAAGAGAGTCTGAAAGCGCACCCTTGGAGGGGAAGAAAAGAATGGTTTAATAAAAGGACAGAGAGAGGGAGGTAATGACGGGCTGGGGAGAGCGGCGTTCCTTGGAGACAGCGATTAACATTTGATTGGCTGTCATACAGTTAACTCCTGCCACGCTGTCAGGGCCCTTGGAGGAATTAATGTGCCCGATTGTTTAGGAATGAACAAGAAAAAACTGAAGGGTGGAGTAACAAAGAAGAGATAGAAAAGGGTTGAGGGAGGAGAAGGATGTGAGGGAGGAGTGAGGAGAAGTGCTTTAATTAGAAGAGAGAACATTCTGGCAAATACCTGACAGGTCTTTTAACTCTTAGTAGACCATATGGAGAGCCGCCATCCCCCTACCAGTCCCCACCATTGATTACCATAAATGATGCGAGAGAGAAGAAGTTAAACTAACAAAGAGAAAATGGAAAGAGACAGGACAGGAAAGGATGGGACATGGTGAGGTGTGACAAAACGGCAGAGGACAGGACAGGTTATATAACCAGCCAGGTACCCAAGAGAATCAGTGAGGCGGAGCAGGTGTGAGCACAAACCATAGCAAGGCTTAAATGAGTCAAGACTTGATTTTATATAGTTGTAGGTACAGGTGTAGTATATACTTTTATAGAAACACATGGCACTCCTGCTTAATTTAATTTAAGAGAACTGTAGGCTATTGTCATGGTCATTAGTTTTAATTATTTACACTTCATTTACAAGAATATGATTTGACATGGCAGATGGTTCGTTACTTTACGAATAAGAGTCTCAGTGGCCAGTGATATAAAGAAGAAGTCAGTCAGAGGTAAATCAGACCTGCTGGAAATTCAGAATGTGTCATTGTTGCACTTTAGTATGAAACAAGGGATCATAGATATAATAGTATTTTCATCCAAAGTTGACCTAGAATGAGAACATGAACTGCTGAAAAGGCAACAGCTTCATATTACACCTATTTCACTTGGTAACTGCTGGATTTGTTCTTGTAATCACTATGTAATTGACAACATGTAAATTTAATTATTATTGGCATGTTATCACTGAATATTTTATCAGGTCTCTACAAAGCATTATCTTCAGCTTCCGGTAGCTGCTGGTACGCAAAAGAGTTTTTAATTTGGTTCTTAACCAAAATGTTCCTTAGCAATTGACGTTGACTTCTTTTCTTACATTGTTATATACACAAGCTTATACCTTTAGAATTTAATAAAGAAAAGAAAAAAGAACCCACTAAAAATCGAAAGACTTTTTTTCCAAATGCAATTGCTCATCTTTTGTAGTGATGATTCAACATCCGACAATAGACCTTTTTCACAGCAGTCATTTTGACTTGCAGCAGGAGAAGCACAGGTGGAACTGATAACGTCAATGATGTCTCATTTCCTTTCAAGTGTTCAAGGAAGCCATGCACTCTACCAGGGTTATGAATTTGGAAAAACTAAATGGGACAGCCATAAATTGCAACTGCTTTGACAAGCCTAAATGTCAGCTGTGAAAAAAGGTCTATTTCTGTAACTTTCTGAATCCAGCAATTCCACAAGCACGCCCATATATTCGTACAGGGGAATGGAGGTGAAAAAGTAAGCAAGGTTTTAGCTTCTCCCTCAAGTTCTCTGTTTAGCCTTCAATTCACTTACTTCTGTCATATCCACAAATGCCACACTTTTGCCTTTAGACATGGTTGGACAACATTTGCGAACTACTTTGTTTGGAGCTTTAACCCTCCACTTTGCAACAATGTAGTAGATTTGAACTTGTGTATTCTGTTCCCATTATGGTGGTGCATCCAACCATTTCACGAAAGCAGCTTTCCGTTCCTGTTTCTGATTTCCACCCAGTAGTCTTCAAACATGTAAGCTTTATGACGTAAGCAACCCCTCTTGTGATACAGCTCATCATCAATTCTGTTGTAACTCTTTGTGTCAGATGAAGCCAAGGTTGGATTCCCTTGCGTGAGTCTCCCACCACTGCTCTCTCTAAATCAATGACGCCTGTATGGATCCCACTGTGTTTGGATCAGCGAGGAAGGACGAACAAATTAGGGAACGAAGGATGGAAAAGAATGCCGCTCACTGTGGTGACTGACAGATGAGACGGAGTTTGTGTTAAAGGGAATGAAAGTCGAAGGAGCAATGAAAGAGTAGGTGACAACATTTTAAATGTTCTTCATCAAGTGTATTTGTAGTGGACTGTGTACGCACAGGAGATGTTGAATTGAATTACTTAAAAATGGAGTGAAGTAGATGAAATCCTGCACATTCAATTGATTTTAGACTGAAGTTTGGTTGGGAAAATGTAGATGAGCTTTCATCTAAAACATGTGAAAAATACATGCAGCCATGTCTTATGTCACCATCATTTATGATAGACTGCACATTTTATTAAAAAAAACGATCCCATCTGTCTCCGAGCGGCATTATTGGTTATATAACTCGCATGTATATTATTAGATGCATTTCATTTCTTGCCCTGTTGTGACAATAGACAAAGAGGGAGACAAAGTACTGGAACAGCATTTTAGTGAGTAATTCTGGATATATTATTCATTTGATACAAGGTGAATATTTCATGACATGCGAGTAGAAACTGCTCCAAGATTATTTCAGAGTCTGGGTCAAAACTCAGTGGAAATCAACCAAATCTGAACCAGCAAATCACATCTGCTAGCATGTTTCCTGTGTTATTGTAAATCTTATACGGGCAGTCATTTTGGGGGAACGGCAATGCACTCCACTCTCATCTATGCCACAGAAAAGAAGCTGTTAACCCAAGTGATTTGTTGGATTCAAAGTTCTAGAGAATAAAACATACTGCATATTGGCAATTTATGATGTTGTGGTTACTCTGTTGTTGTAGCATCCGAAGCCCTTCAGTTCCTTTTCTCACTCTGGCCTTGGCAATAAAAACTGTCTCTACAGTACATCAGTTCTACAGGCATTAGTAGAGGAAGATGCAATGCACCAATTTGTTGTACTCACTGTAACAGTATGATTCATGATGTTTGTTTGCCCACTCCAAGGTCCTCCAAGTCTTATGGAACAGGCTGTGCTGCTTTTAAATAGAACAATAATGCTGCCTTGATATTTTTTTTTTGCAGATTTACTTAAATAGATAAAACACCATAATACTGTTCCAGCACATTATTCCTTTTTATTTGTTCCCATTCAATTTTCCTGCTGAACGCTACAGTTTTGCATTCTGTTGAATATTCTTGGAGGTTGCAATGAAAGGAAAGGTTAATGAAAGATTTGTATCTACTGAGGCTATTGACATCAATGATGACCTTTAGGATAAGCGTATAGTGATTTGGCGAAGCTGGAATGAAAGTGAAAATATTCAATCTAGTAGTTAAGTGCATTGGCTGTGGATGCTGATGCAGTGCTGTTAGGTTTTTTTTTTTTTTGGCCAAGTCAAAATAGTGTGAAAGGATTGGAGATGATAAAATATTTATTCATCTCTCAAGGCCAGAGTTCTCACTCTGCTTCTCCAACTAGTTTCAAGCAAAGAATTCACTACTTTTGAGCTTATTTTAAATTCAACATGAAGTAAAATCAGGACTGCAGTACAGTATGCTGCTGAAGTATCCACTGACACCAACGTAATGCAATTACATCTCAGCATGTTGCACCTGTAGCTTCTGTATGTATGTCTCTCTCCATCTGTACTGGCTTCCATGGCAACTATGGTCAGACTGCTTTAGGAGAAGATAATGAGCATTACACATGGCAGAGAGGGACAATAAGTGAACATAAATAATAACCCTCTATTTCCTGGTGAAAGAGAAACAGAAGTGGGGTTTCCATCCACAAAAAAAGTTGTTAGGCTCGGATGAGGTACAAAAGTTGATGTATCGATAAAAACATTCCTGAAGCTTCCGCCTGGCTGGACAGACGAGAAATGGTGGAAGATGTTTTTCACTGTAAGTCCTCTTCTTTCCTCTTGTGGGCAGCATATAATACATGTCTGTATAACTGACACAGGGCTGTTATCCAGGCCTGTCCTAGCTATAGGCAACCTGAGCAACCGCCTAGAGCGCCATCTAATGGGGGCACCGATATAACAAGCCAATTTCACTAAACGCTTGAACAAGCTGTGGTTAACATGCTCCCAGCGCACTTGCGGGGGAGGCTTCAGTAACAGGTCTATGTTATGATTTAGGGCACCCAGGGTTGCAGCGCATTGAGCCAAAAAACTCCCCCAAAAAACTGTACTATTATGCAACATCAATTACTTCTAGACATAATTTAATGTTTTTAATGTAAAAGGGGCTACAGCGTATGCACTACACTATTCCATACAACCAGTCCACACTAAATGAGTAAACAAGCATGGAATTATCTTGTTGTAGAGTTTTTAGAATATGCAATGTTAATTACACAATGTCAGAATACCCTTGTTTACAACTCCTCTTGTCAAACAAAGGCTCAGGCCTGAGCAAGTGGAGTGTGTGGAGACCAGAAGAGCCAGAGGAACGCAGTTCAAGATGAAAAGACAAAAGCCATCAGGGGCGCAGGTCAGACAAAGAAAACAAGAAGAAGAGGAGATGTGTGCCAAACATAAAGGTATGTATTTTATGAAGTTTTGTTTTTAGTCTGTTTCAAAAATCTACACATTTAAAGGCTGTATTTCTATTCATGTTGGATATTATTCATGAATTTTTTGTGTTCTTTGTATGTTTCCAAACAATCGCCACATTTCTGTTCTATTTAAAGTTCTATTTAAATTATATTTATACTTAAGTTCTATATTGTCTATATGTTTTGGTTGTGTTTCTTGTGTTTTTTGTTGATTTTGATTTGATTAGTTTTAGTCACATATTGTAATTGTGATTAGATTTTTTTAAGTAAATATTGCAATAAACGATAAACGAAATAAACGCCTAGGGCACTAAATTTGCTAGGGCCTGCCCTGCAGTTATCAAAAACAAACGCATGAAGCCGTGAGCTGTGTGTTAGCTGTTCTCTCCATTTCTGTCCATGGTGCTTGGTGCTGTCCATCACCAGGATTTGTATCATGTTTTGGTTTTCCATTGCTTCAGCTTTGACTGTCGTTCTACTTACTATGTCATTGCGTTGTTGTTCCTCTTTTTGTGGTTTACTTCAATGTGTGAAAACGCACATTAATTTGCATTTTCTTTTATTGACTTTCTGAAATTTTGGTTAAAATTTGCCCTACATTTGGATGGAAACCTGACTACACTCAAGACTTTACAGGGAGAGGTGGAAGAGGTGTGGAGGGTTGAAAAAGAGTTGTGAAAGAAACACTAAGGGGAGCCAAGAACAAAACTTGAGCTAAGAGTGAAATATGAATTATTGCTTATTCATCTTGAAGAAATAGTTCAACATCTTGGAAAATCCTCTTATTCACTCTCTTGCCAAGAGTCAAAAGATTAATACTCTTGTGTCTGTACAAAGCTTCAGCCAGCAGTCAGTTATGTTACATTAGCATAAAGACTGGAAACAGGGGAAACAGCTAGCATAGCTCTGTCCACAGGTCACAAGATCCGCCTACCAGCATCCCTAAAGCACAGGTAACAGGCTGTATCTCGTTTTTCATCCATACAAAAACCCAAGTCACTGCCCAAAGATGCTCTTTTTCCAATCTGTATATAACACATATGAGAATAATATTGATCTTCTTGTCTAACTCTCAGCAGGAAAAGTGAATAAGCATTCCCTAAAACGTAATAGATAGAATTCAGGGATAGATGTTAACACCGTGAGGAAAAAGACGACGGTTTGAATGCCACAGTCGGGAAACAGAACAAATGGCCCACAGAGCGACAGCTGTTTGCATCTGTTGTGGTAACATTAAAGCGAGATGTGAGGGTCCACGGTAATACATTTTCCATACGAAAACAAAAGTGTTAAAACAAGAAGTTGCAGTTTTACGGGGGGTTATGTGCAGGACTATTTCTTGGCTGGGAGCAGTGACTTTCTGGAGTCTCCACAGACAACAAGACTTGTAAAACCACAAACTGTTGTTTTTACACTTTAGTTTTTGTACACATTAAACAAATTAGATATGGCATGTTAATTAGTGAGCTTTAGAGGTACTGATGACTTTTGTTACCCACAAGCAGAGCTAGGCTAGCTGTTTCCCCCTAAGGGAAACAAAGCTAAGCTAACTGGCTGTTGACTGTGGCCTTATATTTAACATACAGATATGAGAGCAGTATCAATCTTCTCATCTAACTCATCTAGCAAGAAAGCAAATCAGCTCATTTCCCACAATACTGAACGACTCTTTTAATGCTTTGAAAAGTGCATCATCCCTGAGTTTGACTGTAGAGACATTTTCTATTTACATGCTGCCTTCCAGTTTGAAGATACTGAGTGAAGTTTACTTCAGTGCCTTGCTTTTCATTATAGATGCTAAATTTCACAGTCACCATGGAGATTTATATCAGACATTTGGTGCTACAGAGGGGAAATGAATTGCATCAGATTAACAGTATCAACCAGACTGGATTTTTAAGATACTCTTGCTCTAAAATGTATTATTTATGGTGTGAGTCAGATTCAAATACCAAATTCTGAACATGGTATCCCAGGTCTCTCGTAGTATGCATCGAGAGACGGAGCAAAACCACTTTAAATTAACTCAGGTCGCATATTTTCTCTGAGGTTTGATTTTGTTTTTCTTTAAGTGCATGGGTGTCTGGCTGTTTGATTGCTGCTTTGTTTTGTTTATTTGGATGATCGTTTTTTATGCATTCTCTTATGCCCATATCTGTCATGAGACATTGATCTCAATACGAATGAAACCACCTGATGAAATAATGAAGAGTGAAAGAATACAAACAAGAAGAGGAGGAGAGGAGAAGATGGAAAGATATCACCGAAGAGTGACTCAGTCCCTCTACTCATGCTTCGCTGGGTTTCCATCTGTCTGACTGATGGTTTTGGTTTAATAGAGGCCCGACTGGTACATTACAGTTTGATGGACAGGTCGTTGGTGCTATCAGCTGATTTCGTCCTGCAGGGCAAACTATTCTGGGTGGGCGGGTCTTATCTCAACAACGGGAAAATAGAGCGCAGTCGATAGCCCTTACAGGAATAGCAATCCTTTCTGTCTGAATCACATCTAGATCTATGTCAGCCTGGGCGGTGGTTTGTGTGTGTATGTGTGTGTATGTGTTAATGTGATGGGTGTTCACAGACTTGTAAATGAACATTGATTCTTTAAACTGTCTACCCCAACAATCAGTTACCAGCTTCTACAATAAGAGGACTGTCAAACAGCGAGAGAGAAGAAGAGACAGAGAGACAAAGACAGTGACAGAGCGTATTGAAGCTCCAAATTAGAAGTCTGCCTGTCTTTGCTTCCATTCACGTTATCTGTGATTGACCATCAACCAAGTGTTTGTGTGTGTGTATGTGTGTGTGTGTGTCAGCGTTCAATACTAAAGCATGGGAGAGGACATATTCCAGTGCCAGCTACACATGGGGTTAGCGATTTAAACTGTGTCATTTATGTTGTCCATATGTGTGAAGAAAGATCAAGGCTATATTGATTTACTGTGTAAATTAGTGAGATACATGAGATGAAAAATGTAATAAGATTAGAGGTGCATTTGAATTTGAAGACCTTGTTATTTTTGGATTAGTTCTCTTATGCCTGATCGGCCCTTATTACTAAATTATTTCATGACTTTAAAGACAGATTAAAGGAGAATAAAAGAGTTATTACAACTTATTTTTGTAGCATAGGTCATTAGTTCTTTGATGATAACACATTTAGGGCTGCAACTAATTATTTCTTTCATAATCGATTAATTTGCAGATTATTCTTGATCAATTGTGTCAAAGTGTCAGTCATAATTTTCCAGAGATCGAAGTAGAAGTAGTTTATTCACATTGCTTGTTTTGTCCGATCCAACAATAACAATATCCAACAATATCCAACACAAATTCTGCAGAAAGCATGAAATCTTCATATTTGAGGGGCTGGAACCTGTGAATGTGCCATGAACATAACAGTTTTTCTTGATATGACTGAAACAATTATTTGATTATCAAAATAGTTGATCCTTTCAGCTCTAAACCTAGAAAAGGCCAAAGCAATTGTTTCGATTTGGTAACACGGCAACACTGCTAAAAATGGGTCAAATGGGGGAAACAGACACGATATGTCAGACTGTCACACAGGTTGTAAACAAGTTTACTGGTTAGTCAAACTTACTTGGAAGAGAAAACGAAACTGTAAATTTCAGCATTCAGTTTTACCTCCAAATAAAGCGGTAATCTGGCTAAAATGACATCTTGTTTAATCTGTCTGGTTCTCTGACCTCTTGTGTTTGCATCTCTGTGAGTGAGAGGAGCTGCATTTAAGTAACTCAATAGTGATTATAGTCCCTTGAGGTCACTTTTTCATGCCAAAGCTGAGCAGTGTCATGATTAAACCCAGTATGGGAGCAGAGTTGTGGAGCCAGGCTGGAAAATCCATGTTGACCCATTCATACCAATGGCAAACCAAGGTTTTTCCTTGGTGTTTGTTTCAGTGTGAGGGGAGTGTTGAGTGTGTCCAGATGGTTCTGGAGGAAGCTTGTTGACAGCTAATTAGGAGACACATTTTCACTCTAATTTGTCACTTTTTGTGTGTATGAACTCCAGACAGTGACCTTACTGGGTAGCATTAATTTGAGTAAATAATACAAATCTATAAATATCATTTAGTAGAACGATCTTCTCTTATGGAGCTCTAATTCTAAAATAGTCTTTTAGTTTGGGTGCAAAATCCTCCAAAAATGATTAATTTGCTGCTGTTAATACCTGAACATGATAACAAAAAACCTTCTTGACATGTAATTTTTACATTTTGGTATAAAAATGCCTTCAAAAGTATACGAATATTGATGGCACACATCATGAAATGGAACTGATTATGATAACAGATGACATATCACCTTTACAAATCTTTTTTGCCCTCTAGTTGGGATCTTAACCATGAATATACATGTGTTTTTAGGCATGGCCAGCACCTTCTGCCCCTCCTCTTCATCCTCATTATTTGGGAAACCTCCATCACTGTGGGGGTGTATGAACATTACACAGCATGAGAAGAAATCTCCTCTCATCTCTGCCCACAAGCTCCCCATGCAGCGGACACCATATGCCACACACACACACACACACACACACACACACACACACACACACACACAAATATGCACAGGCTACACCCTGGGGTTCGGTGCTTAGGTGCAATTTTCTCAGAATCAAGATAAGCTTTCTGTCTTGCTGTTGCTATGCCAACCCAATGTGGTGACTAGGCAGCGGGGGGAAGAGTAATGAGGTGTCACGATACCGCTGTGGGTTACCAGTGACCCCTGACCCCCGGGGCCAGTGAGAACACGGGGACTAAGGAAAATAAGGGTGTGCAGTAATCATCCCTCTGAACCTAATCTCACGCCTAGCTGTTTAAACCCCTCTAACTGTATTTGTGAACAACACTGAAGCCAGCAGGGTGGAAGACACACCAGGCAGAGAAGCACGAAGTAGACAGGAGGGGATTTGACAAGTAAGGTTGTCACTCACCTCTGTGTTTTGACATCTCTTCTTATTTGGGTCTGCAGTGATGACAGCTGCAGCATGGAGAACTTAACGCCCGGTCACACAGCATCTAAAAATTTTGCGTCAAAATCAATTCAGTCAGGATTTGCTCCCAGCGGTGAAGATAATCTCTGAAAAAGTTTCAAGTTGACTTCAACCTTGGTAAACTTTGACACATGAATTTGCAGCATTGACCAATCACAAGCCGTCTTTACAATGCTGACTTTTGGGGGAACAGAGAGCTGGAGAGTCAAAAATGGAGGAAGCTATTTTAGCTTATTAGCTGTGGTATACCATCCACTTTTACAGATAGTTTACTAACTAGCCCCGCAAGTAGTCAGCACATCACTATTAGAAATACATATTTCAAGGACACATGGATTCATTTTATTGTGCCACTTTCTGGCATGAGTGGGCCTTTACACCTGAGTGATCAATTCATCTGCACTGCTGAAATCTGCATATCCTCCAGCTACAAAGAAGTCCCAACCAGTGTCTTATTAGAACATCAAAGCAGATTTGGCATAAAAATGACACACTTAAACATGTGTTCAGTCTGCAGTGTGAAAAATGTACCGTTAAGAAGCGCCTTCAGTAAAAAGGGACAGTGTCAATGCAGCTGCTGATGAAATGAAATTCAGACTCCCTGATTATGTACACATCCTAGAGTGATTTTTGTTCCTTTTGTGTGGATGCAGCCTCCCCCGCCCCCCTCTCGCTCCTTTAGCTACTGTATCTGGGTCAGGGTGATAGGCAGACAGAGAGGGAGCACGGTGATTCACAAGTGTTTTTGTTTTTTGACCATTTGTGTGTGTAAATGTGCGCTAGCTGTTCTCTCCAGGCTTGGCTGACTAGCTGGACAGAGCTCAGTGCTCCTGTCACAAACTTCTTCTCGAGAACTTTTAGTTTTTTCTCAGTTCTTCTCCTCTCACAGTCTGTGTGACTTGTGCAGAAATCTTCCACAACTTTAAATGCAAACTGAATCCTCTGTATGTGTAGAGAGAGATTCATAACACATTTGACAAACCCTTTAGCTTTTGGATAAATAGAAACAAGGCA